>NC_092336.1:495887000-496187400 GCF_046630445.1 Rutidosis leptorrhynchoides | reverse complement strand
ATATATCACTATCAAGTGATCCATAAAGATAAGCAGTCACAACATCCATGAGATGCATTTCTAAATTTTTAGAAACTGCCAGGCTGATTAAGTATCTAAAAGTAATTGCATCCATAACAGGAGAATAAGTTTCCTCATAATCAATTCCTGGTCTTTGAGAAAAACCTTGAGCTACAAGTCTAGCTTTATACCTTGTAACTTCATTTTTCTCATTTCTTTTTCGCACAAAAACCCATCTATATCCCACAGGTTTCACATCTTTAGGTGTGAGAACGATAGATCCGAAAACTTTTCTTTTATTGAGCGATTCAAATTCAGCTCGTATTGCTCCTTTCCAATGATCCCAATCATGTATATTTTGACATTCCATGACAGATTTTGGTTCTGGATCATCATCATCATTCATGATGTCATATGCAACATTATATGAAAATATCTCATCAAGTTTTTTCATTTCATTTCGGTTCCATAATATTTTTAAATGTGCATAATTGATTGAAAATTCCGTATTGTCATCATCAATCTCCTCTGCAGAAGGAGTATTGATTTGTAGTTCTTCTTGAACACTTTCTTTTACCTCATTATCAGCAGATTTTCTTTTTCGAGGATTTTTGTCTTTGGAACCAATTGGTCTCCCACGTTTCTGGCGTGGCAAAGACTCAAGAATGACATTATTGCCAGTTTTTGGAATTTCAATTCGAGCTGGAGCATTTGCTGCTGGTATATATGATTTAGTCACCCTTTTTGTATCTGTAAATGCATCGGCCAATTTATTCGCAAGTTCTTGCATATGCATTATTTTTTGAACTTCGGTCTCGCATTCTTTTGTGCGAGGATCAAGATACATTAATTGAGGTTCACACCATGAAACATCATTTTCTTTATTTTTTATTTCTCCCCCTAATCTAGGGAATAATGTTTCATTAAAGTGACAATTAGCAAAACGTGCTGTAAAAACATCACCCGTCATGGGTTCAATATATCTTATTATTGAAGATGTTTCATATCCAACATATATTCCCATCCTTCTTTGAGGACCCATTTTAGTACGTTGTGATGGTGCGATAGGGACATAAACTGCACAATCAAATGTTCTAAGGTGGGAAATATTTGGCTGATGGCCAAAAGGAAGTTGCAAGGGAGAATATGTATGACTTGCGCTTGGTCTAATGCGAATCAATGATGCAGCATGCAAAATTGCATGACCCCATACAGATATTGGGAGTTTTGTTCGCATTATCAATGGTCTAGCTATTAGCTGCAATCGTTTAATTAATGATTCAGCTAAACCATTTTGTGTATGCACATGGGCAACGGGATGTTCAACAATAATCCCAATAGACATGCAAAAATTATTAAAATGCTTGAGATGTAAACTCACCGGCATTATCTAGTCTCACCCTTTTAATAGTATAATCAGGGAAATGTGCTCTCAATTTAATAATTTGAGCAAGAAATTTTGCAAATGCCATATTTCGACTTGATAATAGACAAACATGAGACCATCTACTAGATGCGTCTATTAGAACCATAAAATATCTAAATGGTCCACATGGTGGATGAATTGGTCCACATATATCACCTTGAATTCTTTCAAGAAACATTGGTGATTCTTTTTCAACCTTAAGAGGTGATGGTCTTATTATCAACTTTCCAAGTGAGCATGATGTACATGGGATAAGTGCATCATGAGGGATCCTTTGATCTGCCAATGGATGTCCATGTGTATATTGTATTATTCTTTTCATCATTGTTGATCCTGGGTGGCCTAATCTCTCATGCCACAAACTGATCATTACAGGATCACATGATTTTTCTTTAACTACCACATTTACTTCAGGTACATTTATATGTGTATAATGTAAACCAGAATGAAATCTTGGTAGTTTTTCAATTACACGATTCTTATCAGTGATACTTAAATATTTTTCATTTTCTGTTGTCACTGACTGATAATCATATCCATTTTGGTATATGTCAGAGAAACTTAACAAATTTCTCTTTGACATGGGAGAAAATAAGGCATTATTTATCATAAAATTCGTACCATTTGGTAACATGAATTTTGCCTTTCCCATTCCTTTTATTAAGTCCACAGGACCTGATATAGTATGTATAGTTCCTTCCGTTGCTTTCAAGTCTGTGAAATATTTTTTAGATTTGAGTATGGTGTGAGTAGCACCACTGTCTGCAATACAAATATCTCCACCATTTGACTGATTTCTTACTCTAGCAGTATACATCGTGAACTTCAAAAAAAATATGAGAAACAAATAATGAGTACATAATTCATTAATATATTACATTCAAAACATGTTACAAACAATAGCACATAATAAGGAAATATGTAGTAAACTAGATATGGTGTACATTGAAAATCTACAACCATTTATTTAACAAGAACATATAATAGGATATCTATATATATAGATATTAGAAATTTATTCATTAAAGTAGTCACAAGTTGGCTCATTGATTTTTGTATCAAGGTCATCCACAAGATTTGCTTCTTTTCCTTTTCCCTTTAGGGATTCTTGATACCGATTAACAGAATGTTGATTTGTTCGGCAGTTTTTAGACCAGTGGCCAATTTTACCACATCGGTAACAAGAATCTTCAACATTCTTTGAAGAGCCTTCTTCAACATTGTGATTTGTGGGATTGTATGGTGTTTGAATTTTATAATTTTGTGGATTATTATTTCTTTGTCCACGACCACGACCACCACGACCACGACCACCAGCACGACCATTACCATAAGGGTGATTTCGAACATAGTTATGATTTTTATTATTGTTATGGTAATTTCCATGATGATGGTTTTGGCCAATATGGCTACGACCTTGTCCACACCCTCGTCCATGTGCATTTCTTCTTTTATTATTATTATTCTTAATAGCATTAGGTTCAGGAAATGCTAGCACACCGGTAGGACGAGATTCTTGATTTTTCATCAGTAATTCTTTATTAACTTCTGTAACTAAGAGATAAGTTTGAAGTTTGGAAAAAGTTTTATAATTCTGCAATCTTAAATTTTCTTGCACAGTTATGTTTGCAGAATGCATTGTGGAGAAAGTTTTCTCCATCATATCAGCATCACTTATTTCTTGACCACAGAATTGAAGCTTTGAACGGATCTTGAACATGGCCGAGCTGTATTCACTTACCTTTTTGAAATCTTGGAACCTTAGATTTCTCCATTCTTCCCTCGCAGCTGGGAGTAATATTTCCTTTTGATTATCGAATCTACTCTTGATACTTTCCCATAAAACATGTGGATCTTTGATAGTGAGAAATATATGTTTTAAGGTGGTATCAATATGTTTGCGAATAAAAGCAATTGATTTTAATTTATCTTGATCGGAACAAGTATTGTTTTCTTTTAAAGTTTCTAGAATACCCAATGATCCAAGATTTATTTCTACGTCCATAACCCATGATGTGTAGTTTGTTCCCGATACGTCTAAGGCATCAAACTCAAGCTTTGATAAGTTTGACATTTTCTATTTTCAGAAAGATGAACAACATAAATCATAATCATAATCAATTTTTTTCATAGACAAATAACAACATGAAATTAGAATTAGTTTAGATTCATAAGTAGCAAACAAAGGAATAATGGTATGATTACAAATAATAAAATCATAAGGGAAGGATAAAATATAGGTTCATCTAATGGTGTACAAGCAACAAGGATGATAGCTATTATGACCAATACAGTAGGAAAAATCATCCTTGAGTTAATCATCTTTTTTAAAAAAAAATTTGAGAGTAGTAATTTGAGAAAATGAAGATTGATTTATGAAAATGTGAAAACGGGGATGTTTAATTTATATTTGAAAAATATAGTTGTTGTAACGTCGTCAGTTGACATTAACAATCGTTATGTATATATGACCGTTGTAACGTCGTTAGTTGACGTTAACGAATAAAGTCACTATATCAAAACGCGTATGAGTAATATAAAGGACAAGATTTTTTTTTATATCATACGTAAAGAAAAAAAAAAAAACAAAAGACAAAATCTTTCAAAAAGATACGGAGTATATATATGAGATCAATTTATTAACTTGTTGATTTTGAAAATCTTATGTATTTAAAAAGTCGTATTTTTCAAATACTTTAGGGGTATGTTATGTAACTTATAATTAATAATTTCTATCATGTCACTTTCATGTGAATAGTAAATTAATTAATTTCGTTTCATTTACTATTCATATGAATAGTAAATGAATAAATTTCGATTTACTATTTTGTTACTTGAGTAATATATATACATCATATATATATTTTATTTGACGTCTCGGTGTATATGTGTGTGACCCCGAAGGCTCAAATAAAAATAAACATTAGTATGCATGAAATAAATAATGAATAATTGCATAAGTAATCATAAATATTAGATAACATAAATATAAATGTTAGTGAAGTTAATAAGAGTTAGATTACAGAAATATAATTCAGGCGGTATAACCGACCATATATAACATAAATATAAATGTTAGTGAACATAACTGTAAATGTTAGTATACATAAATAAATGTTAGATAACATAAATGTAAATGTTAGTATACATAAATAAATGTTAGATAACATAAATGTAAATTAGGCGACAGTGTCGACCATATATCATTTAGGTGGTATAATCGACCATATATTAGTTAGGTGGCAGGGCCAACCATATTTAGTATAAATGTTGAGATAATCGTGCTGATAACGTGTTATAATTTAGCAGTATAACTACCTTTAGTGGTCTGGTTCTTGACTGTAGGCTATTGATTATTAGAAGATAAAAGAGAGGGAGAGAGTATATTATAATTTTTTGGTACATTTGATTTACATTCATCGATCCTTATTTATACTACTCAAATTCCACTGTACAATTCATTCATGAGATATCAAATAGGATTTGCTTTTTGACTTTATGTACAAATTTGTCGGCCACTTTTTTATGTCTTATAACAATTAATAATTATTAATAATAATAACATTAGTAATAGTTGTAATAATAATACTTGTAAATGATGATAAAATAATAATAATAATATTAATATAACAAATTAATATTAATACATAATTATTCACAAATAATGGTTCGTGAATCGTCGAAAATTAGTCGAAGTTAATTGGAACAACTCAAAATTTTGGAGATTTAGTTTAGCAAACGTTGCTTATCGTCTTGAAAATATTAAAGATTAAGTTTAAATTTAGTCAAAAATTCTCGGGTTGTCACAGTACCTACCCGTTAAAAGAAATTTCGTCCCAAAATTTAGTTGTTGTCATCAGTCGGCGTTGTTTATAGACAGGTGAGGATATTTTTGTGTTATTTGGTCTTCACGTTCCCAGGTATACTCGGGGCCTTGCGTGAATTTCAACAGATAAAAAATTGTTTTGTTTCAAGAGTTTAAATCATACGAGTCATAATTTCTACATGTTCTTCTATGAAATGCATTTTATCATTAATGCGGAGGTTATCTAAAGGAATAACATGAGTATCATTGATTAGGTTTTCTCAGAAAGAGATGATGACGCTATACAAGCATTTCAATACATATGAATTGTGTTATGAATAATATTGAGCTCATTTAAACCTTGAGTGTTTATGACGCAATATTAGAGCAGACAAAACAGAGAGGAGTTCGTGAAAATCACAGTCATGAAATTTGATAGAGATCGTCATTGGTTATAACAAGAATGATGAATATGAGTTGAAAAATAGAGTTTTATCAACATTGGGTAATGTGGATGAAACGATTTGATTATAGGAAGAGTATAAACGAAGTTATCATAAAAGATTGAAATAAGAAAATATATGTTTGCCTTATCTTTTGACATAGTTATAGTCGTTTTCCGAAATTTAAGGGATTTAAAGAAATCTTCATAATCTTTATAAGATTTGATTTTTAGGTAATTAAGGAAATTAGGATTTTCTTTAATTAAATTCGTAATCTGCCTCGATTACTATGTCTGATATTTTCACTATAAATTAACCCCTTCTGTTTCATTATTTTCATCACTCCTATACTTTCTTCCTCAATTCATACTTCCAAAAGATTAAGGAAATGCTTAATCCAGTTCTGATCATTGATATGTTCTTAACTATCGCAACAATCATCCTTCTTTTCCAACTCCCACCGGAGGAATCTGTTTACTTCTATTTCGCTCTTGGGGTGGTGATTTTCATAATTCTTCCTTGTATCCGTCTTTCCATAATTATCGACATCCAGGGTTAATGATCTCTCCTATTTGTTGTGATTTATACTCCTATTTATTTTTCGAAGCTTCATGCTTTTGTTTTCTCTTTTTGACTTTAAGTAAAGCAAGTAATGGTTCAGAATTCGTAGGTATGAAGTTTCAAATGAACCTAATGTTCTAAGTAGAAAGGAACGTAATATCACAATTTGATTTGTTAAATTACCAGAATCACTGAGAATAGAACTACCAAGAATATATTTTCTTGATATGTTCAGAGGTTAAGTAGAATGTAATAGTCGTGTAACATGGCACATGATGATTGTAAGGTCTGTGAGTCATCATGTTCCATTAAAAATTTAGCATGACTTACTGTAATATAATCACGTTGGCCTGACGTCATTATATTATATTAACTCATGCTTCAATTCCCAACACTACTTCAAATCATTCAAAATTTAAATTTGTATGTTACAGAATATAGAAACTAAAACAGTTTCCTTTATGATGTAATAAAGTTATCGCAAAGAGATAATTAATTGCGGACAAGAATCGTTATGAAGATATCTTCAGAAATATAGAGGATATTTATAACGAAAGATACGATGATATCTTAGAATATTTAACTCGAAGGATAATGAGGGAAATTCTTCTCTAAGGATTTAGAATGCGTAAAGAGATCTTCTGTGATTTCCATCAGAAATCGAATCATCTAGATTCTTTGGGTATAGGTTTAGTCCTTGTGATTTGTCCACAGTCTCCTTCATGGTTTGTTCAATCCGTTTTTAAGTTCCAAATCTGAGCTTTTTCAATACGTCATTCTTTATCATCAAACTTTTGGCCATTAAGACCATCTATAGCTTTTGATGATTCGTCAGCATTCTCAAGGTTAACGAATCTGAATCATTGATTGACAACCCGAGATGGTTTCAAGAAATTTTATTTTTAGATGATTAAACGCTGATTGTAATCGTCAACGGATCTAATGGATGACGAATAGGCGTTGTTGATTTCAAAAGTAATGAATGATAATTTTGGTGGTTTGATGTGATAATTCATCATAGAATACGAATGAATATAATTCATGAATGTAGTGATCTTTAGGAAGATAACATCTGCTAAAGCTTTACTTGAATTCTGATATGTCAAATTCAGAATTTGTAATTTGATTTGAATGAAAATGATTGTTCTTTGGTGTGCGGATACATATGTGGATGTAAGTAGTATAGTTACTGATTATTGAATCAGAATTTGAAGAATGTACAATGTAACATATTAATGTGAGATATAAATATTTCTCGAGTATTACCTACATGTTAAAATATTTTCACAATTAACAGTTTGTACAAAAGAGAAGATATACGTTCATATATGTATTCTTCAGCTATAATATAGATTTAATGAGTTCATATAATATTAAACTCATTTGATTTGCGGTTGAAACGAGAATAAATAATCTCCAAAATCTTAGAGATTTCATAATTGTCACGAAATATTTCGCTAATGAAGTTATGAATCAATACTTCATCGTTCATTGTTATTGATATACCTCAGTATATGATGTTGGTGGTCGTGGAATTCTTGTGAAATTCATAAGGCACGAATGATATTTTCTAGAAAGTTTCGAGTACATCGAAAATGAAAGTATACAATCAATCATGTATTTGAATAATACACTTGGTTTATTATAAAATGGAGTTTATTGTGTTGAAGCAGAGATTAATGATTTTTAAGTCATTAACGAATGATGTACACCATAGCATATTAGTGATATGAATTAACCAAGTAGTACATACTAGTTAAGATTCACACGTAATAGCTTAGTACGAAAGATTTATTATTGTTCCAAACCATATATATATAAAGTATACATATATAATTCTTCAGGAAGAATGAGTCAATACATCTTAACTCATTATTACTAATATTCCTTGGTATCTATGGGGCGTATGATGTTGATGTTTGAGGCGTGGAATGCAGATGTTGTTGTTGGTGAAGCTGATGCTGTTGGTGGTGATGCTGATGGTACTGGTGGTGCTGGTTATGCTGTTGGTGCTGCTGATGCTCTTAGATTTTGCATCATATTCTCCAGAGCCACTACTCGAGCGAGAAGCTCGTTGACTTCTTCTATTATTCCGGGATGATTGGCGGTTCGGACGAGTGGATGAATAAGATCTAGAATTCTGGATATTATATACTCGTAGCGGGATATCCTGGAAATGAGGGTGAAAATGGTGTTCCGGATTGGTTCGTCGGTAATTGCTTCAGGTTCTTCACCAATAGGGCAATGTGGTGGATGAAAAGCATCACCTTCTTCACTTCTCCATTGATTAAGTAGACTACGAACCCATCCCCAATTCATCCAGAAAAGATGATGACTAATTGGTTCGTTTGTTCCGGTTATGCTTCCATTTTAGCTCGAGGAGTTCGAGGAATCCATATTATGTGTTTGGAATAGGGTTTGATATGAAATGGGTGCTGGATACTGAATGATATATTCATCTCCTTGAGTACGTATATATAGCAAAAAGATTTCCGTAATTTACGGAGGAAATTTAGGAAAAGTGTTAGACAAAGTCTGCTGAGATAGATATGATAAAATATGATTTTTCTATACTCCATTTATGCAATAATTGTAGTATGACGTGTCTAGATTAAAAATGATAAGTATGTAATCAGATAAACTTTCAATTAAAGACTTTCAATTCGTAATGGCATATTCAGATCTAGGGGCTTGAGCTATAGGATCCTTTAAATCGGTAATCCAAACCCTTCCATTCTAGAGTTTCGTAGACGCCATCCGTCAAGAAAGTTCAATGATCAAAAATAACGAGAAAACAAAAATTTAAAAGTAATGAATATGAATCGTGATGACATTATAATGTCTTTGAGATTCTCGATAATCTTTATGAGTCAATAATGACATTTTTCCGGTTCGCAAACCAATGCATAAAGGTATAAGGCATATAGGTACGTGATATAACAGGGAGTTATATACGTTTGAGTATGAATAGTAACAAATATAGGCGTTTCAAAAATCATGGATAATATTTCATGTAATATATATGTAATACACAAAACCATGATAGATGACATAGGAATGTCGAAAATTTCAATAATGATGAGTGACAGCCCTCGGTTTAACCAACCGAGGTGGTTTTATAAATATAATGCGTGTGAGTTATTGAATATTGTGAATCACAATGGGAGTTCCTCCCGGAGTGACAGAATAAAAGATATGCATATATGTGACGCAAGTAATAATGTTCTAAAGCTATAGGTCAGGCTGTAGACTAGACTTTAATGCACCTTATAAATCTGGGTTATCCATGAGAATTTCAGCCAACATGGCCTAGATAGTCCACTCATCAAAATTTGATTTTATAAATTAGCCTGAACAATTAAACGAGCACGATCCGAGAAAAATACCGCTACGCAAATTAAATACGCGAGAAGAATAATAATTCAAGAAATAAAACATAGGAATATTTTATTAACTCATACGACATCGGAATATCGTATCAAAATAATTCGGATTTGGAAATCTCGAAAGTCAAATCGTTGGTTTGGAAACCGAGATGATTCATCGAATAAAAACGTTATACGTAGGAACGTACATACACATAGTCACACCTTTTTATTTAATAGATAATATAGGAATATTATAATATAATTTAGTCACATAAAATGACTTCGTAAAACCTTTCAAAATTTTGAGACTCATAATAACAAGTTTTCTTATCGAGTCGAAACCATTCAATCATATAGAGAATTGACTTAAAAATAAGTTAAAATTTTCAGGCAAGAAATGATAAGTAAAATTTAAAATAAACACGTAGGTCAAAGTCCAGACTCACTAATGCATCCTAACAACTACCGGTTACACACACTAATGCAAATTCTGGTTCCCTAAGACCAAAGCTCTGATACCAACTGTAACACCTCATCAAAATTCATTAACGGCGATGTTAACTGTGGTCCCAGTACTTAGCTTGACTTCTATGTAACAGCAAAGTTATACAGCGGAAGCAAAAAGTACTTGAGAATAAACATGCTTAAAAAGACAACACTAGGTTGAGTGAGTTCATAGGTTTGTCATAATTAATGATTTTGATAATAGTAATAGATCACAAGATTTCAGTTTCCATAAATATTCTTACACCGCAGTGTAATAAAAAGATTCTACAACCATGGGCACCTGGTAACAGCCTTAACGATAATAATATAATAATGAATACCCCTGATGTCTATAGAGCACTGAATCAAGTGCAAAAAATACCCTCGAAGTACTAAACATCCGTTGACTGCTAGCGCGACTAGCTCGGATGGGGTTGTCAAACCCGATAGATCTATCAATAGGATTCGCGCCTACGGTACAGAGACCAATAGATTACGTTACCAAGCTAGGGGAATATTTGTGACTCTAACCCACGTAGAATTAAGTTTAGTACTTGTATCTATTTTGTAAAATAGATATAAAACATTGCATGTATTCTCAGCCCAAAAATATAGATTTGCAAAAGCAATTAAAAGGGGAGCTATGAAAACTCACGATACGATAGGATAGTTTGTAGTAAATATGTGTATGATGGCACTGAACAAGTACAGGGTTGTCCTCGGATTCACGAACCTATATCAAGTATATATATTAACACATATACTTGTAATTGAATAAGTTTATATATATTATTTCCCTTGTTTTATATATATATATATATATATATATATATATATATATATATATATATATATATATATATATATATATATAATGAATAAAGAGTTGTATTATTTTGTAATAATAATAATAATATTCATAATGATAGTGAAAATAATTACAATATTAATAATAGTAATTTTTAATAGCAATGATAAGTTTAATAATAATGATAATGAAAATAATAATTTTGCTAATAATTATTAATAATTAATAATAATAACAATCTTATTACTAATGATGGTTTTAATATTAATATTACTTAATGATAATACTAATACTTAAAAATAATGATAATTAATAATAATAATGCTAGTAATAATATTAATAACAAAAATGATAGTGTTTGTAAAAATGGTAATAATTATATTACTATAGTTGTAATACTAATAATACTTATATTGATAACTATTATAATTCTAAAATTTTTAATAGAAAAAATTACGCCGTTAGTACCTGTGATTTGTTAAGATTATCATGACAACACCTAAACTATTTTTTTGCATGGTTGGTACCTATCTTTTGCTTTAATTACGTGTTTGATACCCAAACATAACTCCATCCATTTTTTATGGTTAACCCCTCACATATGCCACGCATGTGAGGGTATTATTGTCTGATTGTAGTGACCCGAACTTTTCCATGTTTATATATATATTAAATGAAATTGTTATGATTAAGTTTTTCCAACATGTTATGCAATCAAACTTGTTAAGACTTGATTAATTGAAATAGGTTTCATATAGACAATTGGCCACCCAAGTTGACCGGTGATTCACGAACGTTAAAAACTTGTAAAAACTATATGATGACATATATATGGTTATATATATAGTTAACATGATATTATGATAAGTAAACATATCATTAAGTATATTAACAATGAACTACATATGTAAAAACAAGACTAGTAACTTAATGATTTTGAAACGAGACATATATGTAACGATTATAGTTGTAACGACATTTAATGTATATATATCATATTAAGAGATATTCGTACATAATAATATCATGATAATATAATAATTTAAAATCTCATTTGATATTATAAATATTGGGTTAACAACATTTAACAAGATCGTTAACCTAAAGGTTTCAAAACAACACTTACATGTAACGACTAACGATGACTTAACGACTCAGTTAAAATGTATATACATGTAGTTTTTAATATGTATTCATACACTTTTTAAAGACTTCAAGACACTTATCAAAATACTTCTACTTAACAAAAATGCTTACAATTACATCCTCGTTCAGTTTCATCAACAATTCTACTCGTATGCACCCTTATTCGTACTCGTACAATACACAGCTTTTAGATGTATGTACTATTGGTATATACACTCCAATGATCAGCTCTTAGCAGCCCATGTGAGTCACCTAACACAAGTGGGAACCATCATTTGGCAACTAGCATGAAATATCTCATAAAATTACAAAAATATGAGTAATCATTCATGACTTATTTACATGAAAACAAAATTACATATCCTTTATATCTAATCCATACACCAATGACCAAAAACACCTACAAACACTTTAATTCTTCAATTTTATTCATCTAATTGATCTCTCTCGAGTTCTATCTTCAAGTTCTAAGTGTTCTTCATAAATTCTACAAGTTCTAGTTTCATAAAATCAAGAATACTTCCAAGTTTGCTAGGTTACTTCCAATCTTGTAGAGTGATCATCCAACCTCAAGAAATCTTTCTTATTTATAGTAAGATATCTTTCTAATACAAGGTAATACTCATATTCAAACTTTGATTCAACTTCTATAACTATAACAATCTTATTTCGAGTGAAAATCTTACTTGAACTGTTTTCGTGTCATGATTCTGCTTCAAGAACTTTCAAGCCATCCAAGGATCCTTTGAAGCTAGATCCATTTTTCTCATTTCCAGTAGCTTTATCCAGAAAACTTGAGGTAGTAATGATGTTCATAACATCATTCGATTCATACATATAAAGCTATCTTATTCGAAGGTTTAAACTTGTAATCACTATAACATAGTTTAGTTAATTCTAAACTTGTTCGCAAACAAAAGTTAATCCTTCTAACTTGACTTTTAAAATCAACTAAACACATGTTCTATATCTATATGATATGCTAACTTAATGATTTAAAACCTGGAAACACGAAAAACACCGTAAAACCGGATTTACGTCGTCGTAGTAACACCGCGGGTTGTTTTGGGTTAGTTAATTAAAAACTATGATAAACTTTGATTTAAAAGTTGTTCTTCTGGGAAAATAATTTTTCTTATGAACATGAAACTATATCCAAAAATCATGGTTAAACTCAAAGTGAAAGTATGTTTTTCAAAATGGTCATCAAGACGTCGTTCTTTCCACTGAAATGACTACCTCTTACAAAAACGACTTGTAACTTATATTTCGGACTATAAACCTATACTTTTTCTGTTTATATTCATAAAATAGAGTTCAATATGAAACCATAGCAATTTGATTCACTCAAAACGGATTTAAAACGAAGAAGTTATGGGTAAAACAAGATTGGATAATTTTTCTTGTTGTAGCTACGTGAAAATTGGTAACAAATCTATATTAATCATATCCTAGCTAACTTATATTGTATTATACATGTATTCTAATATATTATGTAATCTTGGGATACCATAGACACGTATGCAAATGTTTTGACATATCATATCGACCCATGTGTATATATTATTTGGAACAACCATAGACACTCTATATGCAGTAATGTGGGAGTTAGCTGTACAGGGTTGAGGTTGATTCCAAAAATATATATACTTTGAGTTGTGATCTAGCCTGAGACGTGTATATACTGGGTCGTGGATTGATTCAAGATAATATATATCAATTTTTTTCTGTACATCTAACTTTGGAAAACTAGTTGTAGGTTACTAACGAGGACAGCTGACTTAATGAACTTAAAACATCAAAATGTATTAAAAGTGTTGTAAATATATTTTGAACATACTTTGATATATATGTACATATTTGTTATAGGTTCGTGAATCGACCAGTGGCCAAGTCTTACTTCCCGACGAAATAAAAATCTGTGAAAGTGAGTTATAGTCCCACTTTTAAAATCTAATATTTTTGGGATGAGAATACATGCAGGTTTTATAAATGATTTACAAAATAGACACAAGTACGTGAAACTACATTCTATGGTTGAATTATCAAAATCGAATATACCCCTTTTTATTAAGTCTGGTAATCTAAGAATTAGGGAACAGACACCCTAATTGACGCGAATCCTAAAGATAGATCTATTGGGCCTAAAAACTCCATCCAAAGTACCGGATGAAATGTCCCGTTCTTATTGATTAAAAACGTTCCGTATTAATTGATTTCGTTGCGAGGTTTTGACCTCTATATGAGACGTTTGTCAAAGACTGCATTCATTTTAAAACAAACCATAACCTTTATTTCATCAATAAAGGTTTAAAAATCTTTACGTAGATTATCAAATAATGATAATCTAAAATATCCTGTTTACACGCGACCATTACATAATGATTTACAATACAAATATGTTACAACGAAATAAGTTTCTTGAATGCAGTTTTTACACAATATCATACAAGCATGGACTCCAAATCTCGTCCTTATTTTAGTATGCGACAGCGGAAGCTCTTAATATTCACCTGAGAATAAACATGCTTTAAACGTCAACAAAAATGTTGGTGAGTTATAGGTTTAACCTATATATATCAAATCATAACAATAGACCACAAGATTTCATATTTCAATTTACATCCCATACATAGAGATAAAAATCATTCATATGGTGAACACCTGGTAACCGACATTAACACGATGCATATATAAGAATATCCCCATCATTCCGGGACACCCTTCGGATATGATATAAATTTCGAAGTACTAAAGCATCCGGTACTTTGGATGGGGTTTGTTAGGCCCAATAGATCTATATTTAGGATTCGCGTCAATTAGGGTGTCTGTTCCCTAATTCTTAGATTACCAGACTTAATAAAAAGGGGCATATTCGATTTTGATAATTCAACCATAGAATGTAGTTTCACGTACTTGTGTCTATTTTGTAAATCATTTATAAAACCTGCATGTATTCTCATCCCAAAAATATTAGATTTTAAAAGTGGGACTATAACTCACTTTCACAGATTTTTTACTTTGTCGGGAAGTAAGACTTGGCCACTGGTTGATTCACGAACCTATAACAATATATACATATATATCAAAGTATGTTCAAAATATATTTACAACACTTTTAATATATTTTGATGTTTTAAGTTTATTAAGTCTGCTGTCCTCGTTAGTAACCTACAACTAGTTGTCCACAGTTAGATGTACATAAATAAATCGATAAATATTATCTTGAATCAATCCACAACCCAGTGTATACGTATCTCAGTATTGATCACAACTCAAACTATATATATTTTGGAATCAACCTCAACCCTGTATAGCTAACTCCAACATTCACATATAGAGTGTCTATGGTTGTTCCGAAATATATATAGATGTGTCGACATGATAGGTCGAAACATTGTATACGTGTCTATGGTATCTCAAGATTACATAATATACAATACAAGTTGATTAAGTTATGGTTGGAATAGATTTGTTACCAATTTTCATGTAGCTAAAATGAGAAAAATTATCCAATCTTGTTTTACCCATAACTTCTTCATTTTAAATCCGTTTTGAGTGAATCAAATTGCTATGGTTTCATATTGAACTCTATTTTATGAATCTAAACATAAAAAGTATAGGTTTATAGTCAGAAAAATAAGTTACAAGTCGTTTTTGTAAAGGTAGTCATTTCAGTCGAAAGAACGACGTCTAGATGACCATTTTAGAAAACATACTTCCACTTTGAGTTTAACCATAATTTTTGGATATAGTTTCATGTTCATAATAAAAATCATTTTCTCAGAATAACAACTTTTAAATCAAAGTTTATTATAGTTTTTAATTAACTAACCCAAAACAGCCCGCGGTGTTACTACGACGGCGTAAATTCGGTTTTACGGTGTTTTTCGTGTTTCCAGGTTTTAAATCATTAAGTTAGCATATCATATAGATATAGAACATGTGTTTAGTTGATTTTAAAAGTCAAGTTAGAAGGATTAACTTTGGTTTGCGAACAAGTTTAGAATTAACTAAACTATGTTCTAGTGATTACAAGTTTAAACCTTCGAATAAGATAGCTTTATATGTATGAATCGAATGATGTTATGAACATAATTACTACCTTAACTTCCTTGGATAAACCTACTGGAAAAGAGAAAAATGGATCTAGCTTCAACGGATCCTTGGATGGCTCGAAGTTCTTGAAGCAGAATCATGACACGGAAACAAGTTCAAGTAAGATCATCACTTGAAATAAGATTGTTATAGTTATCGAAATTGAACCAAAGTTTGAATATGATTATTACCTTGTATTAGAATGTTAACCTACTGTAAGAAACAAAGATTTCTTGAGGTTGGATGATCACCTTACAAGATTGGAAGTGAGCTAGCAAACTTGAAAGTATTCTTGATTTTATGTAACTAGAACTTGTAGAATATATGAAGAACACTTAGAACTTGAAGATAGAACTTGAGAGAGATCAATTAGATGAAGAAAATTGAAGAATGAAAGTGTTTGTAGGTGTTTTTGGTCGTTGGTGTATGGATTAGATATAAAGGATATGTAATTTTGTTTTCATGTAAATAAGTCATGAATGATTACTCATATTTTTGTAATTTTATGAGATATTTCATGCTAGTTGCCAAATGATGGTTCCCACATGTGTTAGGTGACTCACATGGGCTGCTAAGAGCTGATCATTGGAGTGTATATACCAATAGTACATACATCTAAAAGCTGTGTATTGTACGAGTACGAATACGGGTGCATACGAGTAGAATTGTTGATGAAACTGAACGAGGATGTAATTGTAAGCATTTTTGTTAAGTAGAAGTATTTTGATAAGTGTATTGAAGTCTTTCAAAAGTGTATAAATACATATTAAAACACTACATGTATATACATTTTAACTGAGTCGTTAAGTCATCGTTAGTCGTTACATGTAAGTGTTGTTTTGAAACCTTTAGGTTAACGATCTTGTTAAATGTTGTTAACCCAATGTTTATAATATCAAATGAGATTTTAAATTATTATATTATCATGATATTATCATGTATGAATATCTCTTAATATGATATATATACATTAAATGTCTTTACAACGATAATCGTTACATATATGTCTCGTTTAAAAATCATTAAGTTAGTAGTCTTGTTTTTACATATGTAGTTCATTGTTAATATACTTAATGATATGTTTACTTATCATAGTATCATGTTAACTATATATATATCCATATATATGTCATCATATAGTTTTTACAAGTTTTAACGTTCGTGATCACCGGTCAACTTGGGTGGTCAATTGTCTATATGAAACATATTTCAATTAATCAAGTCTTAACAAGTTTGATTGCTTAACATGTTGGAAACATTTAATCATGTAAATATCAATCTCAATTAATATATATATAAACATGGAAAAGTTCGGGTCACTACAGTACCTACCCGTTAAATAAATTTCGTCCCGAAATTTTAAGCTGTTGAAGGTGTTGACGAATCTTTTGGAAATAGATGCGGGTATTTCTTCTTCATCTGATCTTCATGCTCCCTGGTGAACTCGGGTCCTCTACGAGCATTCCATCGAACCTTAACAATTGGTATCTTGTTTTGCTTAAGTCTTTTAACCTCACGATCCATTATTTCGACGGGTTCTTCGATGAATTGAAGTTTTTTGTTGATTTGGATTTCATCTAACGGAATAGTGAGATCTTCTTTAGCAAAACATTTCTTCAAATTCGAGACGTGGAAATTGTTATGTACAGCCGCGAGTTGTTGAGGTAACTCAAGTCGGTAAGCTACTGGTCCGACACGATCAATAATCTTGAATGGTCCAATATACCTTGGATTTAATTTCCCTCGTTTACCAAATCGAACAACGCCTTTCCAAGGTGCAACTTTAAGCATGACCATCTCTCCAATTTCAAATTCTATATCTTTTCTTTTAATGTCAGCGTAGCTCTTTTGTCGACTTTGGGCGGTTTTCAACCGTTGTTGAATTTGGATGATCTTCTCGGTAGTTTCTTGTATAATCTCCGGACCCGTAATCTATCTATCCCCCACTTCACTCCAACAAATCAGAGATCTGCACTTTCTACCATAAAGTGCTTCAAACGGCGCCATCTCAATGCTTGAATGGTAGCTGTTGTTGTAGGAAAATTCTGCTAACGGTAGATGTCGATCCCAACTGTTTCCGAAATCAATAACACATGCTCGTAGCATGTCTTCAAGCATTTGTATCGTCCTTTCGCTCTACCCATCAGTTTGTGGATGATAGGTAGTACTCATGTCTAGACGAGTTCCTAATGCTTGCTGTAATGTCTGCCAGAATCTTGAAATAAATCTGCCATCCCTATCAGAGATAATAGAGATTGGTATTCCATGTCTGGAGACGACTTCCTTCAAATACAGTCGTGCTAACTTCTCCATCTTGTCATCTTCTCTTATTGGCAGGAAGTGTGCTGATTTGGTGAGACGGTCAACTATTACCCAAATAGTATCAAAACCACTTGCAGTCCTTGGCAATTTAGTGATGAAATCCATGGTAATGTTTTCCCATTTCCATTTTGGGATTTCGGGTTGTTGAAGTAGACCTGATGGTTTCTGATGCTCAGCTTTGACCTTAGAACACGTCAAACATTCTCCTATGTATTTAGCAACATCGGCTTTCATACCCGGCCACCAAAAATGTTTCTTGAGATCCTTGTACATCTTCCCCATTCCAGGATGTATTGAGTATCTGGTTTTATGATCTTCTCTAAGTACCATTTCTCTCATATCTCCAAATTTTGGTACCCAAATCCTTTCAGCCCTATACCGGGTTCCGTCTTCCCGAATATTAAGATGCTTCTCCGATCCTTTGGGTATTTCATCCTTTAAATTTCCCTCTTTTAAAACTCCTTGTTGCGCCTCCTTTATTTGAGTAGTAAGGTTATTGTGAATCATTATATTCATAGATTTTACTCGAATGGGTTCTATGTCCTTCCTGCTCAAGGCGTCGGCTACCACATTTGCCTTCCCCGGGTGGTAACGAATCTCAAAGTCGTAATCATTCAACAATTCAATCCACCTACGCTGCCTCATATTAAGTTGTTTCTGATTAAATATGTGTTGAAGACTTTTGTGGTCGGTATATATAATACTTTTGACCCCATATAAGTAGTGCCTCCAAGTCTTTAATGCAAAAACAACCGCGCCTAATTCCAAATCATGCGTCGTATAATTTTGCTCGTGAATCTTCAATTGTCTAGACGCATAAGCAATCACCTTCGTTCGTTGCATTAATACACAACCGAGACCTTGCTTTGATGCGTCACAATAAATCACAAAATCATCATTCCCTTCAGGCAATGACAATATAGGTGCCGTAGTTAGCTTTTTCTTCAATAACTGAAACGCTTTCTCTTGTTCATCCTTCCATTCAAATTTCTTCCCTTTATGCGTTAATGCAGTCAAGGGTTTTGCTATTCTGGAAAAGTCTTGGATGAACCTTCTGTAGTAACCAGCTAGTCCTAAAAACTGGCGTATGTGTTTCGGAGTTTTCGGGGTTTCCCACTTTTCAACAGTTTCTATCTTTGCCGGATCCACCTTAATACCTTTTTTGTTCACTATGTGACCGAGGAATTGAACTTCTTCCAACCAAAATGCACACTTTGAAAATTTAGCGTACAATTCTTCCTTCCTCAATACTTCTAACACCTTTCTCAAATGTTCACCGTGTTCTTGGTCATTCTTTGAGTAAATAAGTATGTCATCAATGAAAACAATGACAAACTTGTCAAGGTATGGTCCACACACTCGGTTCATAAGGTCCATGAACACAGCTGGTGCATTAGTTAAACCAAACGGCATGACCATAAACTCGTAATGACCGTAACGTGTTCTGAAAGCAGTCTTTGGAATATCATCTTCTTTCACCCACATTTGATGATACCCGGAACGTAAGTCAATCTTTGAATAAACAGACGAGCCTTGTAGTTGATCAAATAAGTCATCGATTCTCTGTAGTGGGTTGCGGTTCTTGATGGTAAGTTTGTTCAACTCTCGGTAGTCGATACACAACCTGAATGTACCATCTTTCTTCTTGACAAACAAAACAGGAGCTCCCCAAGGTGATGTGCTTGGTCGAATGAAACCACGCTCTAAAAGTTCTTGTAATTGGCTTTGCAGTTCTTTCATCTCGCTGGGTGCGAGTCTATAAGGAGCACGAGCTATTGGTGCAGCTCCTGGTACAAGATCTATTTGAAATTCAGCGGATTGATGTGGGGGTAATCCCGGTAATTCTTTTGGAAATACATCGGGAAATTCTTTTGCAATGGGAACATCATTGATGCTCTTTTCTTCAGTTTGTACTTTCTCGACGTGTGCTAGAACAGCATAGCAACCTTTTCTTATTAGTTTTTGTGCCTTCAAATTACTAATAAGATGTAGCTTCGTGTTGCCCTTTTCTCCGTACACCATTAAGGGTTTTCCTTTTTCTCGTATAATGCGAATTGCATTTTTGTAACAAACGATCTCTGCTTTCACTTCTTTCAACCAGTCCATACCGATTATCACATCAAAACTCCCTAACTCTACTGGTATCAAATCAATCTTAAATGTTTCGCTAACCAGTTTAATTTCTCGATTCTGACATATATTATCTGCTGAAATTAATTTACCATTTGCTAATTCGAGTAAAAATTTACTATCCAAAGGCATCAATGGACAACTTAATTTAGCACAAAAATCTCTACTCATATAGCTTCTATCCGCACCCGAATCAAATAAAACATAAGCAGATTTATTGTCAATAAGAAACGTACCCGTAACAAGCTCCGGGTCTTCCTGTGCCTCTGCCGCATTAATATTGAAAACTCTTTCGCGGCCTTGTCCATTCGTGTTCTACTGGTTCGGGCAATTTCTAATAATGTGGCCCGGTTTTCCACATTTATAACAAACTACATTGGCATAACTTGCTCCGACACTACTTGCTCCGCCATTACTAGTTCCGACACCATTTGTTCCTTTCGTTCTATTAACCCCTGGTCCGTAGACCTCACACTTCACCGCGCTATGACCATTTCTTTTACACTTGTTGCAAAATTTGGTGCATAACCCCGAGTGATACTTTTCACACCATTGGCATAGCTGCTTCTGATTGTTGTTGTTGTTGCGGTTATTATTGTTGTTGGGATGATTGTTGTAGTTGTTGTTGTTGTTGTTGTTGTTGTTGTTGTTGTTGTTGGGCCGTTTGTTGTAGTTGCGATTGATGTTGCGATTGTTGGGATAATTGTTGCGATTATTGTTGTAATTGTTGTTGTTGTTGTATTGGTGATTCTTATCACCGTTTTCCTCCCACTTTCTTTTGACTTGCTTCACATTGGCCTCTTCAGCAGTCTGTTCTTTAATTCTTTCTTCAATCTGGTTCACTAGTTTGTGAGCCATTCTACATGCCTGTTGTATGGAGGCAGGCTCGTGTGAACTTATATATTCTTGGATTCTTTCCGGTAATCCTTTCACAAACGCGTCGATCTTCTCTTCCTCATCTTCGAATGCTCCCGGACACAATAGGCACAATTCTGTGAATCGTCTTTCGTACGTGGTAATATCAAATCCTTGGGTTCGTAACCCTCTAAGTTCTGTCTTGAGCTTATTGGCCTCGGTTCTGGGACGGTACTTCTCGTTCATCAAGTGCTTGAATGCTGACCACGGTAGTGCGTACGCATCGTCTTGTCCCACTTGCTCTAGATAGGTATTCCACCATGTTAATGCAGAACCTGTGAAGGTATGCGTAGCGTACTTCACTTTGTCCTCTTCAGTACACTTACTTATGGCAAACACCGATTCGACCTTCTCGGTCCACCGTTTCAATCCGATCGGTCCTTCGGTTCCATCAAATTCCAAAGGTTTGCAGGCAGTGAATTCTTTGTAGGTGCATCCTACATGATTTCCTGTACTGCTAGATCCAAGGTTATTGTTGGTATGTAGCGCAGCCTGTACTGCGGCTATGTTTGAAGCTAGAAAAGTACGGAATTCCTCTTCATTCATATTCACGGTGTGTCGAGTAGTCGGTGCCATTTCCTTCAAAATAGTCAAATGGAACAAGTTAATCATACAGAATATTAAGAGTAGTTAATAGTATTTCGTAGCATAATATGAACTCATTTATAAAAGCTTTTTCTTCATATTAGCGTTTTATAAGTTTAAATTCGGGTAGTACCTACCCGTTAAGTTCATACTTAGTAGCTAATATACAATTCAACTACTACAATTCTATATGAAAAACTGATTATAATAATATTTCGCGTTCAAACTTTTACACAATATTTTACAAACTTACAATACCACTTATTTTACATATAGCATGAAATATAGCACACAATAAATTTGATACAAGATGGTTGTGAAGATAATTCTAGCTAGTACATAAGTCTTTCAGCAAAGGCAATAAAGACACGTAATTCATACGTCCAGAAACAAGTCATGCATTCTGGTTTTACTAGAATTACTTCCCATCCTTGGTCTTGTGGAACATAACCGTTATGGCCGTTGATAAGACAGCGTGTTGTAACGTCGTCAAAGGGACGAGGGTTACGTAATGTCCAACAGTCCCGTAACAATCTAAAAACCTCATTTCTTACCCCAATTACCGACTCCGTCACTTGTGGGAACGTTTTGTTTAATAGTTGTAGCCCGATGTTCTTGTTCTCACTTTGGTGAGAAGCGAACATTACTAATCCGTAAGCATAACATGCTTCTTTATGTTGCATGTTAGCCGCTTTTTCTAAATCACGAAGTCCAATATTCGGATATATTGAGTCAAAATAATTTCTTAACCCATTGCGTAAAATAGCATTTGGGTTCCCCGCAATATATGCGTCAAAGTAAACACATCATAACTTATGGGTTTCCCAATGTGATATCCCCCATCTTTCAAACGAAAGTCTCTTATAAACCAAGACATTCTTGGAACGTTCTTCAAATGTCTTACAAACTGATCTCGCCTTAAATAGTTGTGCCGAGGAATTCTGACCGACTCTAGATAGGATTTCATCAATCATGTCTCCGGGTAGGTCTCTTAAAATATTGGGTTGTCTATCCATTTTGTGTTTTTAAACTGTAAAATAGACAAGAGTTAGATTCATAAAAAAATACTTATTAATACAAGCAATTTTTACATATATCATAAAGCATAAGCACACTATATTACATATATTACACCACACGAATACAACTATCTTATTCCGACTCGCTCGTTTCTTCTTCTTCGGTTTTGGTTCGTTTTGCCAAGTTTCTAGGGATATATGATGTTCCCCTAATACTAGCTGTCATTTTCCACAACGGTTTAGAAAAACCTGGTGGTTTAGAGGTTCCCGGGTCATTGTTACAACTTAAGAACTTCGGGGGTTGACGATACATATAAAGTTCATCGGGGTTGGAATTAGATTTCTCTATTTTTATGCCCTTTCCCTTATTATTTTCTTTTGCTTTTTTAAATTCAGTTGGGGTAATTTCTATAACATCATCGGAATTCTCGTCGGAATCTGATTCATCGGAGAATCGGTAATCCTCCCAATATTTTGCTTCCTTGGCGGAAACACCATTTACCATAATTAACCTTGGTCGGTTGGTTGAGGATTTTCTTTTACTTAACCGTTTTATTATTTCCCCCACCGGTTCTATTTCCTCCTCCGGTTCCTCCTCTTCCGGTTCTGATTCTTCTTCCGGTTCTGATTCTTCTTCCGGTTCCTCTTCGGGAACTTGTGAATCAGTCCAATATATATTCGACTATTCATTATTATTAGGTGAGTCAATGGGATTTGTGCTAGAGGTAGACATCTATCACACAATATCAAACATGTTAAGAGATTAATATATCACATAATATATACATGTTAATAATATATAGTTTCCAAAAAAAATGTTAAGCAATCATTTTTAAAGAAAACACGGTCGAAGTCCAGACTCACTAATGCATCCTAACAAACTCGATAAGACACACTAATGCAAATTTTCTGGTTCTCTAAGACCAACGCTCGGATACCAACTGAAATGTCCCGTTCTTATTGATTAAAAACGTTCCATATTAATTGATTTCGTTGCGAGGTTTTGACCTCTATATGAGACGTTTTTCAAAGACTGCATTCATTTTAAAACAAACCATAACCTTTATTTCATCAATAAAGGTTTAAAAATCTTTACGTAGATTATCAAATAATGATAATCTAAAATATCCTGTTTACACGCGACCATTACATAATAGTTTACAATACAAATATGTTACAACGAAATAAGTTTCTTGAATGCAGTTTTTACACAATATCATACAAGCATGGACTCCAAATCTCGTCCTTATTTTAGTATGCGACAGCGGAAGCTCTAAATATTCACCTGAGAATAAACATGCTTTAAACGTCAACAAAAATGTTGGTGAGTTATAGGTTTAACCTATATATATCAAATCGTAACAATAGACCACAAGATTTCATATTTCAATTTACATCCCATACATAGAGATAAAAATCATTCATATGGTGAACACCTGGTAATCGAAATTAACACGATGCATATATAAGAATATCCCCATCATTTCGGGACACCCTTCGGATATGATATAAATTTCGAAGTACTAAAGCATCCGGTACTTTGGATGGGGTTTGTTAGGCCCAATAGATCTATCTTTAGGATTCGCGTCAATTAGGGTGTCTGTTCCCTAATTCTTAGATTACCAGACTTAATAAAAAGGGGCATATTCGATTTTGATAATTCAACCATAGAATGTAGTTTCACGTACTTGTGTCTATTTTGTAAATCATTTATAAAACCTGCATGTATTCTCATCCCAAAAATATTAGATTTTAAAAGTGGGACTATAACTCACTTTCACAGATTTTTACTTCATCGGGAAGTAAGACTTGGCCACTAGTTGATTCACGAACCTATAACAATATATACATATATATCAAAGTATGTTCAAAATATATTTTCAACACTTTTAATATATTTTGATGTTTTAAGTTTATTAAGTCTGCTGTCCTCGTTAGTAACCTACAACTAGTTGTCCACAGTTAGATGTACAGAAATAAATCGATAAATATTATCTTGAATCAATCCACGACCCAGTGTATACGTATCTCAGTATTGATCACAACTCAAACTATATATATTTTGGAATCAACCTCAACCCTGTATAACTAACTCCAACATTCACATATAAAGTGTCTATGGTTGTTCCGAAATATATATAGATGTGTCGACATGATAGGTCGAAACATTGTATGCGTGTCTATGGTATCTCAAGATTACATAATATACAATACAAGTTGATTAAGTTATGGTTGGAATAGATTTGTTACCAATTTTCATGTAGCTAAAATGAGAAAAATTATCCAATCTTGTTTTACCCATAACTTCTTCATTTTAAATCCGTTTTGAGTGAATCAAATTGCTATGGTTTCATATTGAACTCTATTTTATGAATCTAAATAGAAAAAGTATAGGTTTATAGTCGGAAAAATAAGTTACAAGTCATTTTTGTAAAGGTAGTCATTTCAGTCGAAAGAACGACGTCTAGATGACCATTTTAGAAAACATACTTCCACTTTGAGTTTAACCATAATTTTTGGATATAGTTTCATGTTAATAATAAAAATCATTTTCTCAGAATAACAACTTTTAAATCAAAGTTTATCATAGTTTTTAATTAACTAACCCAAAACAGCCCGCGGTGTTACTACGACGGCGTAAATTCGGTTTTACGGTGTTTTTCGTGTTTCCAGGTTTTAAATCATTAAGTTAGCATATCATATAGATATATAACATGTGTTTAGTTGATTTTAAAAGTCAAGTTAGAAGGATTAACTTTGGTTTGCGAACAAGTTTAGAATTAACTAAACTATGTTCTAGTGATTACAAGTTTAAACCTTCGAATAAGATAGCTTTATATGTATGAATCGAATGATGTTATGAACATCATTACTACCTTAACTTCCTTGGATAAACCTACTGGAAAAGAGAAAAATGGATCTAGCTTCAACGGATCCTTGGATGGCTCGAAGTTCTTGAAGCAGAATCATGACACGAAAACAAGTTCAAGTAAGATCATCACTTGAAATAAGATTGTTATAGTTATAGAAATTGAACCAAAGTTTGAATATGATTATTACCTTGTATTAGAATGTTAACCTACTGTAAGAAACAAAGATTTCTTGAGGTTGGATGATCACCTTACAAGATTGGAAGTGAGCTAGCAAACTTGAAAGTATTCTTGATTTTATGTAACTAGAACTTGTAGAATATATGAAGAACACTTAGAACTTGAAGATAGAACTTGAGAGAGATCAATTAGATGAAGAAAATTAAAGAATGAAAGTGTTTGTAGGTGTTTTTGGTCGTTGGTGTATGGATTAGATATAAAGGATATGTAATTTTGTTTTCATGTAAATAAGTCATGAACGATTACTCATATTTTTGTAATTTTATGAGATATTTCATGCTAGTTTCCAAATGATGGTTCCCACATGTGTTAGGTGACTCACATAGGCTGCTAAGAGCTGATCATTGGAGTGTATATACCAATAGTACATACATCTAAAAGCTGTGTATTGTACGAGTACGAATACGGGTGCATACGAGTAGAATTGTTGATGAAACTGAACGAGGATGTAATTGTAAGCATTTTTGTTAAGTATAAGTATTTTGATAAGTGTATTGAAGTCTTTCAAAAGTGTATAAATACATATTAAAACACTACATGTATATACATTTTAACTGAGTCGTTAAGTCATCGTTAGTCGTTACATGTAAGTGTTGTTTTGAAACCTTTAGGTTAACGATCTTGTTAAATGTTGTTAACCCAATGTTTATAATATCAAATGAGATTTTAAATTATTATATTATCATGATATTATCATGTATGAATATCTCTTAATATGATATATATACATTAAATGTCTTTACAACGATAATCGTTACATATATGTCTCGTTTAAAAATCATTAAGTTAGTAGTCTTGTTTTTACATATGTAGTTCATTGTTAATATACTTAATAATATGTTTACTTATCATAGTATCATGTTAACTATATATATATCCATATATATGTCATCATATAGTTTTTACAAGTTTTAACGTTCGTGAATCACCGTTCAACTTGGGTGGTCAATTGTCTATATGAAACATATTTCAATTAATCAAGTCTTAACAAGTTTGATTGCTTAACATGTTGGAAACATTTAATCATGTAAATATCAATCTCAATTAATATATATAAACATGGAAAAGTTCGGGTCACTACACCGGATGCTTTAGTACTTCGAAATTTATATCATATCCGAAGGGTGTCCCGGAATGATGGGGATATTCTTATATATGCATCTTGTTAATGTCGGTTACCAGGTGTTCACCATATGAATGATTTTTATCTCTATGTATGGGATGTATATTGAAATATGAAATCTTGTGGTCTATTGTTACGATTTGATATATATAGGTTAAACCTATAACTCACCAACATTTTTTGTTGACGTTTTAAGCATGTTTATTCTCAGGTGATTATTAAGAGCTTCCGCTGTCGCATACTTAAATAAGGACAAGATTTGGAGTCCATGCTTGTATGATATTGTGTAAAAACTGCATTCAAAAAAACTTATTTCGTTGTAACATATTTGTATTGTAAACCATTATGTTATAGTCGTGTGTAAACATGATATTTTAGATTATCATTATTTGATAATCTACGTAAAGCTTTTTAAACCTTTATTGATGAAATAAAGATTATGGTTTATTTTAAAATGAATGCAGTCTTTGAAAAACGTCTCATATAGAGGTCAAAACCTCGCAACGAAATCAATTAATATGGAACGTTTTTAATCAATAAGAACGGGACATTTCACCGATCACATATTTTATTCTATATACTAACTATTTAGGTCACAACAAGAATGCGCTAATTTAAGAAGTTTGTATTTGTGTTGAATAATAAGGTAATGCTTACCATCAAAAAAACCTACTGATAACATATTACGGAGTAACATTCAAAATCATATAATCCCTCTCAAAACACAAATTCAAACACCATTCAGCTAATCAAATTTGAACCAAACAAGTATTTTCAAAACATAACAAACGAATCAAAAAACTAGATATTGTCAAGATCATAACTGAAACAACAAAAAATCATTTCGTGTACTATAATTGTTTAGGTATATAGGTGATATGGTGGGTTTTGTTTTCAGCATGCTCCTTGCGTGCTCCTTTGTACGTATTTCAAGTCCTTGTAGCTTTTGGTGTTTAATTATATCTTTGCTTTCCTAAAAAAATCAACAAAGATGACAAAGTTTTAACTTTGAACTTCCCATTTTGCGTTAGACTCCAATGTCGCTGGTTATTAATGGTTTTGTATTTTGGATGTAGAACATGTTATGTCTTAGGTTCTGGAAGTATATTAGTGATTGTTTTGCTTATGGATTTCAATAAATTAATTTTTGAAAGATTATTTTGATAGTTTATTTTTTATAGCTTATTATATGGAATAAAATATGTGAACGGATAATAATACCCTCACATGCGTGGCACATGTGAGGGGTTAACCATAAAAAATGGATGGAGTTATGTTTGGGTATCAACTACGTAATCAAAGCAAAAGATAGGTACCAACCATACAAAAAAAATAGTTTAGGTGCTGTCATGATAATCTCAGCAAACCACAGGTACCAACGGCGTAATTTTTTCTTTTTAATAATAATACTCTTAATAATAATGATTATTCTAATAATAGTAATAATAATTAGAATAACAATAATAATAATATTTCATGACCCGTCCTAATCTATCAGGACAAATATATTACATTTGGTTACATCGCGAGGTACTTGACCTCTATATGATACATTTTACAAACATTGCATTCATTTTTAAAAGACAAACTTTCATTACATCGAAAGTTGACAGCATGCATACCATTTCATAATATATCCAACTATAATTGACTTAATAATAATCTTGATGAACTCGACGACTCGAATGCAACGTCTTTTGAAATCTGTCATGAATGACTCCAAGTAATATCTCTAATATGAGCAAATGCACAGCGGAAGATTTCTTTCATACCTGAGAATAAACATGCTTTCAAGTGTCAACCAAAAGATTGGCGAGTTCATTAGTTTATCATAATTATTCATTTTCATCATTTTAATAGACTACAAGATTTCATTTTTCATAAATAACATTACACTCGCAAGTGTATAAAAATCATTCGTATGATGAACACCTGGTAACCGACATTAACATAATGCATATAGAATATCCCCCGCATACTATCAAGTATGTAATAAATTTTCAATCTCAATCACCATATAAATCGAAGTACTAAAGCATTCCAAATTCCAGAATGGGATTTGTTAGGCCCATAGATCTATCTTTAGGATTCGCGTCAATTAGGGGCCATTTTCCTAATTCTTAGGTTACCAGACTTGAAGGGGCAATATTCGGTTTAATAATCCAACCATACAATGTAGTTTTAAGTACTTGTGTCTATTTTATAAAACAGTTATAAAAGCAGCGCATGTATTCTCAGTCCCAAAAATATATATTGCAAAAGCATTTAAAAAGGGAGTAATGAAACTCACAATACTGTATTTTGTAGTAAAAATATACATATGACGATATTGAACAATGCAGGGTTGGCCTTGGATTCACGAACCTATATCATTTGTATATATATTAAAACGTATTCTTGTAATTGAATAAATATATATATTATTATTAATGATATAATTTTTTTATATTATTAACTGATATGTTTTTCATTGTTAAATGTATTCATTTGTATATAAAAGTATTAATATATTTAAGTTATGTATGTTAAATATATTTTTATTGATATCATTTTATATTAATAACTTGTATGTTTCGTAAATGTATTCATTTTATGTACTTTAAATAAATAAAAATATAGTTATATTATATGTATTAATTATAGTTTTATATAACTAAGTTATTTGATAAAATAATATTAATGTTAAAAATAATAATAATAATGATAATAAAAAAATAATGATAATAATATAAATGATGATAGTAAAAATAATGATAATAAAGATAATAATACTTAATACTTGTATTAGTAATAATAATAAAAATAATAGTTATAATACTAATAATAATAACAATAACAATAAAAATAATAAAAATAATAATAATAATAATAATAATAATAATAATAATAATAATAATAATAATAATAATAATAATAATAATAATAATAACAATAATAATAATAACAATTAGTATTAACAATAATAATAATAATAATAAAGATAATAGTAATAATAAAAATGGAAAAAAAAAAATGATAAACTACCTTCAAATCGAATTTTAAAAAAAATAGGCCACTGCAGGGCTCAAACTCGTGACCTCCCGAATACCAGAACACCTTCCTAACCATTCAGCCCTTACTGTCTTTCTGATTTAAAATCATAACCAAATTTTATTTAACCCGTTTTACTAGTCTGCTCTCATTCTTCTTCTTTCCCCAATTTCAATCGACAAAAACACACCATAACACAACTTCAGGTTTGATTTACGATTCTAATTTGAAACCGAAGCCAATTGTAATTGTTATGTCAATTATCAGACGCGAGAAAGAAAAGAAAAATATATATAAATCATTCTGCTGTTCGTTTTAAAAAAATGAAACTCAAATGGTGATTTCAATTTGGAGACAGTTTTAACTAAAAGTTTCTATACAAAATAGGTAGAAAATCATACTTAGAATCTTTTTGAAACATCAATTTAATTTAAAACATAACAGAAATTTCAAATTTCACCAAGAACCAATTCGTTGACTTTTGAATTTCTAACTTTGACTTCAAAATTACAATTCGATAGATGGAATTGGATCTTGAGAATTTACAGAAAGATTATATAGACGATTTCCAACAAAGTTGCATTTTTAGATTTTGAAAATTTATACGAAATCGAGTCCAGAGTAATAGGAGTCAAGAACAGAGATATATAAGGGTGTTCTTCAAAAATTTTATTTAATTTGACAGATTAAAAGCTGAAATACTTGTAAATTAATAATGAGAATATGAAGTAGATGGTTTCCGCCAGTTACATCACTAATTCGTTTACTTTATAGCGACATCGAATTTTACAGAATCTTCAATCAGCAAATAAAAAAATAAAATAACTTGAAAGGGAACTGATTGGTACGATCGACAATGATAGATAACAAATTGGAGAAAGAAAATAAGGATTAAACACAGTGGATGTGTGCGTGAAACTGAATTGAATCCAAAATAATTGTAAGAGTGCTTTTGTATAATTATTAGTAATAATTAATAATTATAATTATATTAATAATAATTTAATTACAAATAATAATAATAATAATAATAATAATAATAATAATAATAATAATAATAATAATAATAATAATAATAATAATAATAATAATAATAATAATGAAAAAATTTATGAACTTGATAATAAAAATGTTATCACTGATAATTATAATAATAATACTAATTATATTAGTATTGTTAATAATATTGGTAATAATATTATTTATGTATATATCAAATTTCATATCTTTATTTTATATTTTTAAAACAAGAATTTTAATAACACTAGTATCGATATTAATATTAAAAGTAATAAAATATTATAAAAACTATATTTAATAGATTAGTATTACATATTATAGATTATTTAATATAATTACATAATTCATATTATATAATAATGAGTATTAAAATTTTTATATACTTTAATAATAATATTATCTAATAATAATTAAGATATAACATGTTATATGTTTCCATAACAACATTAATGATATTGATATTAATAAAAGTAATAATAATGTTATAACAAAAATATCTGTGTATATATATATATATATATATATATATATATATTATTTGTAATTACATTTAATTATTATTATTACATATGTTTTATATTTTATACATTCTATATACATTGCCATATAATCACAGCTATGAATAAGTATCATATATATATATATATATATATATATATATATATATATATATATATATATATATATATATATATATATATTCATTTTAGTAATAGGTTAATTGTTATGCATGTTACTTTATATTTACTCTTCATCTTATTAAATTGTGTCATATTAATTCTAATTAATATATACACTTATATTTATATTTACATATTTATTTACACACCGATGTTCGTGAATCGTCGGACATAGTCAAAGGTCGAATGGTTTCATGAAACAAATTCAAAAATTATGAAATTCAACATAACAGACTTTGCTTATCGTGTCGAGATCATATAAAGATTAAGTTTAAATTTGGTCAAAAATTCCCGTGTCGTCACAGTACCTACCCGTTAAAGAAATTTCATCCCGAAATTTGAGTGGAATGGTCATGGCTGACAATAAGTATGTTTTCATGATGCATACGAGCTAATAAATGGAGTTTTATCATCATTGAGTAATACCGATAAAAATAATTCGATTATTCGAAGCGTACGAGTGAAGCTATCACAAAAGAGTGAAATGAGTAAATGCAGATTTGACTTAACCGGTGACATAATCACGGTTGATTTCTGGAGTTTAAGGGATTTTGAGGAAATCTTCGAAATAAGATTTAGTTCTTCGGTAATTAAGAAAATTAGAATCTCCTTTGTTTAAATGCGATGATCTGTCTCGATTTCTCTGTCGGACATTTTACTATAAATCCATTCCATTTGTTTCCATTATATTTTAGAGTTCCATCCTTTTGTTTTCTCTTCCCGACTTTAAGTCAAGCGAAAAATGATCCAGAATTCGTAGATATGAAATTTTGAATGAACATGACTAATATTCTAAGAGAGAGATTGTAATAGCACGATCTTGATCTATTAAATTACCAGAATTCAAGAGAAAGATAGAATTATAAAGAGAATATGTTCTTTATATGTTTAGAGATTAGATAGAACGTAAGAGTCGTGTAACATGGCACATGATGATGGTAGGGTCTGTGAATGATCACGTTTCATTAGAAACTTAGCATGACTTACTGTAATATAATCACGTTGATCAAGTGTCATTATATTATACTAACTCATGCATTAATTCCCAACACTACTTCAAAAACATTCATAATTTAAACTCGAAGGTTTACAGAATATAGAAACTAGACAGTTTCCTTTATGATGTAATACAGATAACTCGAGGAGATAAATGATTTCAGATAAGAATAGTTATGAAAATATCTTCAGAAATATCGGGAATATTTATAATGAAAGATATGATGATATCTTATGATTTTAGAATCGAATTGTGATGAAGAAATTAATTCACAATGATTTAGAATAATTAAGGAGCAAGGTATTCACTGAAGATTTCATCGGAACAGAATCATCAGGATTCTTTATGTACAAGTTTAGTCCTTGTGATTTGTTCAGAGTCTCCTTCATAATTTTGCATAATCCGCTTTTTGGTACTAAATTTTCTATTGAGCGTTTCCAACACTCCATTCTTTATCATCATACTTTCGACGGTTAAGGTCGTTTACAGTTATCTACAGTTTCTGCTGCTTCATTCAGCTTTTTCAAAAGTCAGGGTACTGATTCGTAGACTGAGTGCTTTTCAGAATTTCAGAATGGAAAATCATAATTCTAAGAGATAAATGTTAGACATATAACTATTAATGTAGACCTGCTGCGAGTTTCTAAAGTACTGATTGCTGATTTCCAGTATTTGGTATGGCAGTTCTCGTTACAAGATGCGAATGAGTATATGATAGGGTTTTAATGAACAAATATAATGGGTTTTCGGAGAGACTTAAGCCAATGAGTAATGAAGTTACTGGTAAGTTTTCTGCTAATGTGATAGGGTGTATACAGTTCCCCGGTAACGATGACAAAAGGCAAACTTATATATCACAGTTATAATAAGGTTGTTTCGAATGAAAATCGAAATTGATTTGCTGAAGCTGTGACAAAATTGGCTAATTTGGAAAGAAATGGCATTGTTATTTTCGGAAATAACAATGCTAAAGGAGCTAGCATAGATACGTGTTAAACGTTTACTTAGGTTTCGAATGTTTTTCGGGTGCATAACTATATGCATAAATCTTTCCTTCCGTAGATAAAGTGCGGTTGGTTCATCCTCTCGATTGCGGTGTTTTCAAGAATCATGAAAGGTTTGAACGCAGATTGTAAACATCAAGATACAAATGAGGTTTAGGATGAAATCAAGTGGCAAGCTTGAAGAATTTTTTAGTTTCATATGTTATAATCAATATTTTAATTCATTTTAATTGTCCAATGTTTTTAGTCCACAGTTAGCAGTCCACAATTAGTAATTCAACAATTCATATATAGTTTAATATATTATATTCGAATTAATTAGTACATGTCGTGACCCGTTATATACATGTCTCAGACTCGATCACAACTCAAAGTATATATATTATTTGAGAATCAACCTCAACCCTGTATAGCGAACTCGATCATTACAGCATATAGAGTGTCTATGGTTATTCCAAATAATATATATAGATGCGTCGATATGATATGTCAAAACCTTGTATACGTGTCCCGATATTTAAAGTGCGTAAAAAAATAACAGAAATTAAATGACTATAAATAAAATTGCGAGAATATAAATTCCGATAATTAAATTGCGATAAATAAAATGTAACCAGTTAGCTAGGAACAGTTAGCTAGGAACAATTAGCGTGGATTCTTAACAAAGTTCTTCTCATAGTTAATTTGTTTGTTTCTAACAAATTTTATTTTGTCCAATGTTTTCTTCATTATGCCACTAGTTGGATTCTGATAGGTCAAAATCCAAATATGAAATTGAATGAAAATGGTTATTCCGTGATGAACAGATTTGTATATCTGTGGATGTAGGTAGGATAGTAAATGACTGTTGAATCAGATTCGAAGAATGTACAATGTAACTTATTAATGTGAAATCTAAATATTCCTCGGGTATTACCTACCCGTTAAAATATTTTTACCATTATCAGTTTGTACGAAAGAATTTTTAATTACAATCTTTATGAAAATATACTTATATATATATTTTCCTCAGATGTAATCATGGATTAAATGAGTTAATATAATATTAATCTCATTTGATTTACCGTTAGAACTAGAATACATAATCTCTAAAACATTAGAGATTACATAATCATCATGAAGAATGAAGATGTAGAACGTCATGTAGAACGATGATTATACTCGAGGTACAGAATGAGATGTTGAGGCATGTGATGTTGAAGCTTGGGTTGTTGGTGGTACTGGTATTGATATTGGTGATACCGTTGGTGCCGGTGATGTTGTTGAAGCTGGTACGTTTTGCATCATATTCTCCAAAGTCACTACCCGAGCGCGAAATTCGTTGATTTCTTCTATTATTCCGGGATGATTGTCGGTTGGAACGAGCGGATGAATAAGGTTTAGGATTTTAGATAGAATATAATCGTGGCGATATATTTGGAAAATGAGAGTGAAAATGGTGTTTCGGATTGGTTAGCCAGTGAATGCTTCAGGTTCTTCACCCAGAGGACAATATGGTGGGTGGAAGGGATCACCTTCTTCTTGTCTCCAGTGATTAAGTAGACTACGAGCCCATCAGATAAATTGGGGATGGATGATTGGTTGATTCATTCTGGTGACACTGCTTCCGAAGCTTAGGTGAACATCCATGTCGGAATAGCTGTTGGGTTTCGAAGAACTTGAACTAGTGACATGTTCCATTTTGTACGATTGAATAAAGAATTTTTCGATATGAAATGATTTTCGGATATCGGATGATATTCTAATTACATAGAATACCTATACATAGTACATAAGATCCCGTAGATTACGGAGGGATTTAAGGAAACGTGTCAGATAAAATCTACAGTAACAGATACGCTAAGATATGGATTGGCAGATACGCTAAGATATGAATTTGTCTATACACTATTCATGTAATCAATGCAGTAAGATGTGTCTAGACTAAGAGTGATAAGCAGTGATTATCTAAGAATGATAAGCAGGTAATTTTCGACACGAAATGATAAGCGAAACTTTTGACATGCAGACACGGTCGAAGTCCAGACTTATTAATGCATCCTAACGACTTATCAGTTAGACACACTAATGCATACCTGGTTCGCTAAGACCACCGCTCTGATACCAACTTTCATGACCCGTCCTAATCCATCAGGACGAATACATTACATTTGATTACATGGCGAGGTACTTGACCTCTATATGATACATTTTACAAACATTGCATTCGTTTTCAAAAGACAAACTTTCATTACATTGAAAGTTGACATCATGCATACCATTTCATAATATATCCAACTATAATTGACTTAATAATAATCTTGATGAACTCGATGACTCGAATGCAACGTCTTTTAAAATATGTCATGAATGACTCCAAGTAATATCTCTAATATGAGCAAATGCACAGCGGAAGATTTCTTTCATACCTGAGAATAAACATGCTTTCAAGTGTCAATCAAAAGGTTGGTGAGTTCATTAGTTTATCATAATTATTCATTTTCATCATTTTAATAGACCACAAGATTTCATTTTTCATAAATAACATTACACTCGCAAGTGTATAAAAATCATTCGTATGATGAACACCTGGTAACCTACATTAACATAATGCATATAGAATATCCCCCGCATACTCGCAAGTATGTAATAAATTGGCAATCGCAATCACCATATAAATCGAAGTACTAAAGCATTTCAAATTCCAGAATGGGGTTTGTTAGGCCCATAGATCTATCTTTAGGATTCGCGTCAATTAGGGGCCATTTCCCTAATTCTTAGGTTACCAGACTTGAAGGGGCAATATTCGGTTTAATAATCCAACCATACAATGTAGTTTTAAGTACTTGTGTCTATTTCGTAAAACAGTTATAAAAGCAGCGCATGTATTCTCAGTCACAAAAATATATATTGCAAAAGCATTTAAAAGGGGAGTAATGAAACTCACAATACTGTATTTTGTAATAAATATACATATGACGATATTGAACAATGTAGGGTTGGCCTTAGATTCACGAACCTATATCATTTGTATATATATTAAAACGTATTCTTGTAATCGAATAAATATATATATTATTATTAATGATATAATTTTTTATATTATTAACTAATATGTTTTTCATTGTTAAATGTATTCATATGTATATAAAAGTATTAATATAGTTATGTATGTTAAATATATTTTTATTGATATCATTTTATATTAATTACTTGTATGTTTTGTAAATGTATTCATTTTATGTACTTTAAATAAATAAAAATATAGTTATATTATATGTATTAATTATAGTTTTATATAACTAAGTTATTTGATAAAATAATATTAATGTTAAAAATAATAATGATAATGATAATAAAAATAATAATGATAATAATATAAATGATGATAGTAAAAATAATGATAATAAAGATAATAATACTTAATACTTGTATTAGTAATAATAATAATAATAATAATAATAATAATAATAATAGTTATAATACTAATAATAATAACAATAACAATAATAATAATAATAATAATAATAATAATAATAATAATAATAATAATAATAATAATAATAATAATAATAATAATAATAACAATAATAACAACAATAATAATAATAACAATTAGTATTAACAATAATAATAAAGATAATAGTTATAATAAAAATGGAAAAAAATGATAAACTACCTTCAAATCGAATTTTAAAAAAAATAGGCCACTACAGGGCTCGAACCCGTGACCTCCCGAATACCAGAAAAACTTCCTAACCATTCAGCCCTTACTGTCTTTCTGATTTAAAATCATAACCAAATTTTATTTAACCCGTTTTACTAGACTGCTCTCCTTCTTCTTCTTTCCCCAATTTCAATCGACAAAAACACACCATAACACAACTTCAGGTTTGATTTACGATTCTAATTTGAAACCGAAGCCAACTGTAATTGTTATTTCAATTATCAGAAGCGAGAAAGAAAAGAAAAATATATATATAAATCATTCTGCTGTTCGTTTTAAAAAAATGAAACTCAAATGGTGATTTCAATTTGGAGACAATTTTAACTAAAAGTTTCTATACAAAATAGGTAGAAAATCATACTTAGAATCTTTCTGAAACATCAATTTAATTTAAAACATAACAAAAATTTCAAATTTCACCAAGAACTAATTCGTTGACTTTTGAATTTCTAACTTTGACTTCAAAATTACAATTCGATAGATGGAATTGGATCTTAAGAATTTACAGAAAGATTATATAGACGATTTCCAACAAAGTTGCATTTTTAGATTTTGAAAATTTATACGAAATCGAGTCAAGAGTAATAGGAGTCAAGAACAGAGATATATAAGGGTGTTCTTCAAAAATTTTATTTAATTTGACAGATTAAAAGCTGAAATACTTGTAAATTAATAATGAGAATATGAAGTAGATGGTTTCTGCCAGTTACATCACCAATTCGTTTACTTTATAGCGACATCGAATTTTACAGAATCTTCAATCAGTAAATAAAAAAATAAAATAACTTGAAAGGGAATTGATTGGTACGATCGACAATGATAGATAACAAATTGGAGAAAGAAAACAAGGATTAAACATAGTGGATGTGTTCGTGAAACTGAATTGAATCCAAAATAATTGTAAGAGTGCTTTTGTATAATTATTATTAATAATTAATAATTATAATTATATTAATAATAATAATAATTTAATTACAAATAATAATAATAATAATAATAATAATAATAATAATAATAATAATAATAATAATAATAATAATAAAAGTAATAATAATAATAATGAAAAATTTTATGAACTTGATAATAAAAATGTTATCAATGATAATTATAATAATAATACTAATTATATTAGTATTGTTAATAATATTGGTAATAATATTATTTATGTATATATCAAATTTCATATCTTTATTTTATTGATAGGTCAGATCATGTTGAGATTGAGAGAAAAGATAAGATAGAGTGAGATTCGGTATATAGGAAGAAGACTCAGTATGAGAGAGAATCGGTAAAATTACATTCCACAGCTTCTAGAAATCGGTTACAATGCAATGGCTATCTAATTAGGACTACTTAGGTTCTTTATATAGCCCTCTTCTAAGAAACCTTCATTTAAGCTTAATTCAAATTAACACTATACAACTTCGGGGTCCTAACAATCTCCCCCTTAGTGTTAAATGTGAACTTTACAATATAATCCTATTGTGAAATCTTGAGAGGTCCAAACGTTAGTTTCCATCGTGAGCCATCTGGTTTTGAAACTTCTACTTGATTTTCTGAAATTTACTTAGAAGTTTTCCAGACTCCCCACGCTTTCCTTGGACCTCCCTCATGTAATGGATATTCATCCATTTCCTTGAAATACCTTCTCTTTCTCTGGCCACGAAGAATCTCAAACTGTCTTGTACGGATTCAGAGCTTTAAATGATCTCTGATATGCTTTATAAACTCTCCAAGACCCATTTTTGTATCAAAGTCATCAACCTTGCTTTGACGAATTTTAAGATACTTCAGTGCAGCCTTAAGTGTTCCATCTGAATATTTGTTCAGCTCTTCAGTACGAATGAACACCTTTTTCCTTTTGAGAATTTACAAATACAAACCCTTCGGGTTCGAATTGCATTTGAAACATCCTCATATCCTTCAGTCCCTCCGTAAATTGATTCGGACACGTTATTCGAATCTTTTTCCTATTTGCTTCGAGACCTATTTGAAAATCTTCACGTCTCATCAGTTCAATTGTCTCCATCATATATCTTTTCACAGCTTCCAAAGCTTGAGCTTTAGCAAAAGGTCGAATGGTGATGATACTGAGGTAGTTGTAGATGTGAATGATGTCAAGCATATCAAGATTATGAAAATCTGCTTCTGTGAACTTGTACTCTTTCTCATCTTTTCTAATATCGTAGAACTGACTGATGACATCTTTCTTTTCACTTATCTCTACTCCGACTCGAGCAATATTCAACACTTCTGAAATACGATATTTTCTTTGAAGCCACAAATCATCTTCATTTGGATCAACATAAAGATTGACTTCATCGTCATCAGAAGAATCCATTTCATCATCACTTTCTATTACTGGATCAGGATTCCCTTCATCTACAATCTCTACATCTTCCGGAATTGAAGATACTGAAGATAACTTGCTTAAGATGACAAACCCATCATCATCCGTCTCTTCAAGATAAAAATCACTTAACTTCAAATCCTTATCTGTTGGTCCACTATCAGCCTTTTTATGAACAATTGGAATTATAACTTGCTCAGGCTCCTTATCATCAATTTCATCATGTGCAGAAACCATTTCTGATTCCGTCTGAACTTGTTGAGCTTGTGAAGCTGATGAAGACCTCACATCACCACCCTTGGTTGAAATGTTCACCGATAGATATTCTCCATCTACTCCTATCTACCTATCATGGCTATTCTGAGGATCAGAATCGTCATGTTCATCATCACGGTGAGGACTCAAAGGAGAAGAGCAGGAAGTAAGTGGATATCGAACACGAGCGCGAAACAATGCTTGAAGCGAAGTGCGTAGAAGAACATCAAGATTGACTCTAGAAAACATACGACTGAAATATTCTTGCTCCAAAGCATCATAAAAATGTGGTAAACGAGAGGGTGATGATGGAAAAGTAACAATGGGAACAACAGCAGCAGCAGCAGCATTGGATGAAGGTGATGTCGATGGAAGTGTGTGAGTTGCCGTGAGGGCAGGTAAGGATGATTGTGCGGTATTATTATTATATGTAGGGCTGTACATACTACTAGTCAGATTCGTGATATCCCCTTCTGATGAAGGTTGGGTAACAACCGGAGTTGTCACCGGCGAAGTTTCTTTCGAAGCATCCGCCTCTATGACTTTAGTCTCATGGGACTCTGACAGAGTAGCAGAACTACCCGTCGATTTAGCTCTCGTAGAGATATTGCTATCTCCGACTCCTGAAATCATTGATATACCATGAGGTGGCAAATCTCTTTCAGTTAAAGACTCTTCCTCCAGACCCTGAGAGTCAGAATCCGGAAGACAAGTGGTTTGATCCAATGGATCACTTTCATGAACCAAGGGATTAGTCTGCTGGAAGTCTGACAAATATCCCGAAGGATTGTCATGTTGACTCGTTTCCATGGGACACGGCAGATCTCCCTCATCAAGATAAGCCGGGCCTCGAGACCCTGTTGTACGTTGAGGCACAGGAGGATTTCCAGCCGATACGCAGGGTGCCTTTTCAAGATTTTTTGGCTCCCCTTCGGCTGTTCTGGACTTCAATGATTGAGTTTCCTCAATCGATTGAGTCAACACAGACTTTACTGCAGAGGAAGACTTTACTTCCTTAGATGCCGAAGCACCTTGCTTTGTAGGATTTATTATTAAGTCTTGTTTAGATTAGATGGGCTTAGTTGCCTTTTTACCATCCGTGCATTTAGATCTCTTGCCTACCGAAACTTGCGCTTCATTTAGCGTAGGGCTTACTGTTATTATTGGATGTGATATGGAAATGGGTGAGGGTGACCTAATTGGTTCTAGGTCTTGGTCCGTATCACCAACGGTTGTAGTAATTGTTTGGCGGACGATAGGTATCGAAGTCCTAGATCTAGTTACTCATTGGGTTGGTGGAGTCTGAATCATCTCATCAGGTATATATCGAGTTCTCTTAGGAGAATATTCGAGAGACGATTCAGATACTGTTGTTGAAGTGTCAGTGCACTGCTCACTTCGGGTGTTGTGGAAAGGGTTGGTTCAATCCTAGTTGGACTAGGTTCCCTGATCCTCATGGGTTGAGCTTGGTGTGCAGCCCTAGATCGTTTAAGGTTCACCCTAAGTGGAGGATTAGCTGGCCCGGGTGGTTGAACTACAGGTTCCTCTACAACCTCTGGGGCTGGAACCGCGGCGAGTTCAACTTGTTCTTGTTGTACCGGGTTCGGAAGAGGTATTCCTACAGCCTCAAAATAAGAACGCATACGAGCGTCTTGGGGTTCAGCTAGCCTCACTAGCCAATTTGGAATCGGCGCAGTGAATTGATTATCAGATACCATTGGGGTATTCATCTTCAGCTCCCCAAATCATTTCATCTATAATCCATGTGTACCTGATGTCGTAGGGGGTGTATACAAAATAGTATTATTTTTAATACAAAATACTACAAAATATGACACAAGTTTTATTAATTTACAGATGGGATATACCTAAACCTTGCTACAACACTATAGGCAGTGTACCTAATCGTAGAGTAGTATAGTTTTTAGTAAGTCCGGTTCGTTCCACAGGGAGCTGGTGATACTTACTATATTTTTAACTATATTTATACAAAATATATATAATTATATAAGTAGTAATATTATTATAAAAGGGGGGTTTTACCGTTTAATGACCGGTTTGTCGATTCTATATTTTAAGCGTAAAGATAAATGACGATAATTAAAGTGCGTAAAATAATGACAATAAATAAAATGACAGTAAATAAAATTGCGAGTAATAAAATGACAGTAAATAAAGATACGATGAGAAATATAATAAAAGAATTATGCTTATTTAAACTTCCGTAATCATGATGTTTGACGTGTTGATTTTAATTTATTACCATGGGTTAATTGTCCTTTGTCCTGGTTTATTTGATACGTCTATCTGGTTTTTGTCCATAATAGTCCATCGGTCATAAATATAAAGTGCGAGTATCCTCGCCAAATTACCCTTATACCCGAAGTCAAATATTCCAACTGATTAAGAATTTAAACTGTGACGCAGTTATCACTTCTGTCAACAATTACACCAGTTATCACTGTATGTAATCCACCCCTGTTTTAATTAGTTTATGAATATTAATTCATCCACTTGATCAGAATGAATAATCAATTACCCAACCCAATTGATTAATTAAATGATTATAACAGATTCCATATGAACGTCACTAAATAGGACAACCATAATCATTATTAATTATTAGGTTAATTAATTTGAAGATAGGTTCGACAGACTCCAATGAGTTGTCACTCAATTAGACAATACCCCCCCATCTATTAATAGTCAATAGTTCAATTTCCACAAGTGTCGATCTTTTGCCCAAACCTTAATTATGGTCCAAAGTTCAATAACCCCTTCTTAATATTTTAGCCCAACATCACGATTACTTCGGCTCAAATAAGCATAATAATAACTTAGTTACGATACATTAATGTAAAAAGGTTGAACATAACTTACAATGATTAAAAATAGCATAGCGTTACACGGACAGAATTTCGACTTACACACTCAAACGATCTCTATCATAAATCTTATTATTATCATAATTTAAACTTAAAATTAAGATTATTGTTATATCTTATTACATTAACATTATGATAGAGAATTATAGATATTGATAATTGATATTGATAATAGATAGATGGATCGTAGAAAATATGATAGAAAAAGGTTGTTTCCCTAAACTGCCTAATTCGTTTCATTTATAGGCAATTTTTGATTTCAAACTTTCACTTATGACCCCTTAACTATGCTCAATTAACAACTTTTTATTATTTATTATTATTCTTATTATGAATTATTTAAATATTATATTATATTCTTGTGCATAGTTGACTTGTACTTTCAGCTCCGTTGCGTCGAGCGTTGAGAGTTGGTTCATGTCCCTGTTCCGGATTTTTGAACGTCCTTTCGTACTATTTTATATCGTGTACTTTTAGTTTTGTAACTTGTACTTTTGTCATTTTTAGACGTTCCTCATCAATAAATTGAATCTTTTTTATTGTATCTTGTACTTTTTAGCTTTTTGGACCTTTGCGTCTTCAATTCGTCGTTTTCGCCTTTTGTCTTCGTACTTATTAAATATAAACGAATATTACTTGAAAATGGAACAATTGCAACTAAAATCTTGTCTTTCTTGGGGAATAATACTATGAAATATATGTTCCTTTTTAGCCTTATCAATATCCCCACACTTGAGCGTTGCTTGTCCTCAAGCAATACAGTCTTGAAATAAAAACATACTAGAATCACTTCTTTATTCTTCACACTTTATACATCAGTGATTTTGATACGGTGTTATAAACAATGATAGTAACGATAGAACCATGGTTAAAGGTGGGTGTGTCATCCACAGTTGCCTTGGGTTTAGGTCAACGACACTTGCAATCAAATAGCCGATTTACTTTCGGTTTCCAAAGCAAAGTGCACATTTGAAAGGCGGTTTACAGTCCCACATGACTATAAAAATGTAGATCCTTTAGGAAATTGGATCTTTATGAAAACATTTGATCTTTTAAAAATTCAAGCTAGATTTTACCCTAGACAAGTTTTCTGATTTGACCCACCATCGGTGTTGCAAAATATATTTGTGGATCAATATTTTGGCTAAAACTTTTAGGTTCGTGTAATCCACTGCTATCCCGGTATCGGAAAGCACACATCCAGTTTACTTGTTCCGTATATTACCTTTCGGTAAACTACCGTCCGGTTGTAAAGGAAAGCGATGAACAAGAAACTGCTAAGGTAATGTCCCGTGACATGCAGATGATTATGGTCTTATTAACGTGTCGGATGCTAGAACTATCCTTGGTAGGAGCAATAGTAAAGATCATCCTATGATTTTTCGGTCTGGCACAAGGTCCTGTCTCCGACCATGTTATGCAACCACCGTTCTTACGGTTGACACCCGATTTGGTTCAGGTGACCTAATGAATTCCAGGTGAATTCCTAGGATTTTACGTTCAATGGTAATGAACGCATTGAAAATGGGTTTTCAGAAAACAAATCGGTTTGTATTTTTGATCAAAATATTTTCTCGATCAAGCTCGAGTTTAGATATCATTGAATTCCATGAGTTTGTAATTCTCAATCTTTAAGGTCAATCTCTAGGATTGAGTAATATCAGGCTTAAAAGCTGATTTTTAATCTTTAAGGAGATTATCCTTTCTGGGGATCTGATTCATTAGTCTTATCAAGCTAATTTGCACGGTGCCTCCCCATTGTACGAGATAAATCCTTCTCATGGTTAGGATAAATCTGACCACCTGGCGACCCTGTTTGATGCTGAGGTCCGTGGATTTCCTGCTGATTTTAGTGATGACTTTTCTAGATTTTTCGTCAACCTACAGCTGGTCTGGACGACAACTTCTTGACCTAAATCAAAAAGCGCGTTTCTTTTTCAGAAGACTTTACTTCCTTTTAATGATGGAATTGATTCATCGTGTAGATCCATCTTTCTTACAGTAAATCGGGTAAAACTGATTAAAATCGTCCAAAACAAAAGTACCTGCAATAACTTTACAGAAACATGTGATAGATAGTTTTTAATTGAATAACTTGGTACATTCTCCCCACACTTAGTTTCTTTCTTTGCTTTTTTTATTCTCCTTTATTCCATTTTAAATGAATTCAATCGTTTTAGGGTGTTTCTCAATTTATGTCCTTTCCGAGGTAACGATAATTTCGGTATTATCACCTAGTTTTCACCGTTCATAAATATGTATAAACATGATTTTGACTTCATTTAATTGAAAATTTTTCAAATTTTCACAAAATTTGGCAAATAAACCAAGTATAAACCTGAGAGAATTTATAACCCTTCCCCACACTTAAGATCATGCAATGCCCTCATTTGCATGAAATCAGACTATAATTTAAATTCATGAGGGTGATTAGCGTAGAAAAGTGATTAAAAATACCGAGTTTGTAATTACAAAGCTCGTCGAATGATAGATGGCGCCTCATCGTTCATTCCTTCATTTGTTATATCATATTTGTTGTTTTGCATCTTGTCGTCAAAATTAGTACCTTTTGCTGAACTTTAATGACATTCTTTGAAAGTGCATTGTTTTACCTTGTTTTGTACATAAGATAAAATACAAACATATATATATATATATATATATATATATATATATATATATATATATATATATATATATATATATATATATATATATATATATATATATATATATATATTTTTGAAGTTTGGTTTATAACCCCACTTTTCAAAAATTTATAAAGTATAATATTTTTGGCATACTTTAAATCAATAAAATTAAAAATAATGATAACAAAATTTGTCGGCCCGCCCTCGGGTAAAGTAATTTCGGCTTAATGACCTAGTCTTCAACTCACGACGAATTTTAGAAATCATTTTTTCAACTTAAAGAATTAAAGTAAATTTTGTTTTTAAAAACTTAAATTAAAATGCATATTAATTTCATAAAAAAAAACCTACAAAACAAAAATTCAGAATGGAGGGAGAAAACTAGTTCTTTAGTGTCTGCTAGCGGAAAAGACCAATCGGATTCCATTCTCGGAACTACACGAGAACAGAACAACTAACTCTAGATAACATTTTCTTCGAACATTTGAATCTCCCCACACTTAGGTAGCTGTGGTGTCGAAATTGTGATTAACTTCATCATCAATTTCTTTTGGTCCATAATCAACTTGCCTATCTGTGACTTTTTCTTTAAGCCAGTGCCCGGCTTCTTCCGTAATATCCCAAAATTCAACTAGTTTCGCCTTTTCTTTAGGCGACAGATTGGATACTAACCGGTTACATAACTTAAAGTTCCCCTTACTTCTAGCATCGATAGCCCGTTTAAAAAGTTTCTTCATTGAACTGTTAATAACGGGGTCATTTAATTTCGTATCAACAACGGGGTTCTTTATTATCAAGTCATCATTAGGTGTTACTTCATTTTCCCCACACTTAGGCGTTTTATTATTGTTAAGCACTGCCGTTGGAGTTGGTAAAACAACATGGTTATTACCAATCGTTTTTGTTGGTTCAACGGTTTTGGTTGGTGGAGATTTAGACTTTCGAATCATAAAGGTGATCGATTTGTCACCACTACTAAGTGTCATTCTACCATTTCTTACATCAAATAACGCCCCGGTGGACGCAAAGAATGGTCGACCTAAAATTAGAGGAATGTTTAGGTCCTCTTCTATGTCAATGACAATAAATTCGACTAGAAAGGTTAAATTGCCTACTTGAACGGGTAGGTTGTCAGCAATTCCAACTGGGTGCTTAATGGTTTGATCAAGGAGTCGAACACTCATATCCGTTGGAGTTAACTCACCTACACCTAATCTCTTATATAAGGAAAGAGGCATAACACTCACACTTGCACCTAAATCTGCTAGTGCATCATACATGACACAATCACTAAGTAGACAAGGAACAATAAATTCACCCGGATCACCTATCCTAGGAGGAGGTTTTGGTGGAACTGTCTTCACCGGGTTTACTTCTACGGCTTTTGTTTCTTGTACTTTCTTATTCTTTTTCTTCTTCTTCTTTCCAGAGGTATCACAATCTTTATTACCTATTACTTGCTCATACTCAACTCCTTTTCTTGGAAACGGGATGGGTGGTTTGTATGGTGCCACCACTGGCTTTACATACTCGGGTGGTGGTGGTGTTGTAACTTCTTCATTGTTACTTACATCTAAAACCTTCCCATCTTCTGATGCTGGTTTTTCAGAATTTGTTGAAACCATATTAACATTTTCATTCCGAGGATTTACTTCAGTATTACTCGGTAGCTTTCCTTGTTTCCTTTCACTCATCATGCTAGCAAGAGTACCTACGTGTTTTTCTAGATTCAAAATGGAAGCTTGTTGAGTTCTTAATGACTGATCAAACCTCTCATTCGTTTGGGTTTGAGATGTAATAAATTGTGTTTGAGATTCAACTAGCTTAAATACCACTTCTTCCAGATTTGACTTTTTCTCTTCGGTTTGTTGTGGTGGTTTATACAAGTTAGGTCTTTGTTGATTGAAAGTGTTGTTTTGAGTTGGTTGGTTATTCGAACCTTGTTGGTTATACGAGTTATTGTTGGGTCCATTTGGATTGTAAAGAATGTTTTGATTTCGATTGAAGTTCAGCTTTGGCGGTTGATAATTATTTTGATAATTATTTCCCGGCCTTTGGTTCATATAAGAAACATTCTCTCGTTGTTCCATCGTTGGTTCAATGTGACAATCTTTCGTTAAGTGTGGTCCACCGCATTGCTCACAACTGATTCGTATTGCGCGAATATCTTTATTCATCTTTTCCATTCGTCTTTCGAAAGCATCTATTTTTGCAGAAACGGAATCAAAGTCATAGCTAGAATCGGCTCTAGCCACTTTAGATGAACGATAAATATCTTTTTCTTGGTGCCACTCATGTGAGTGGGATGCTGTGTTATCAATAATTTTGTAAGCTTCAGTTGCGGTTTTCTTCATAATGGATCCACCAGCGGTTATGTCGATGTCTTTTCTTGTGGCGATGTCTACGCCTTTATAGAAGATTTGTACTATTTGAAAAGTATCTAATCCGTGTTGAGGACATCCTCTCAACATCCTTCCGAATCTTGTCCACGCCTCATATAATGTTTCATTTGGCTTTTGCGCGAACGTAACAATTTCTCCTTGAAGTCTCACGGCTTTAGATGCCGGAAAGAATTGTTTAAGAAATTTTTCAACTAAAACATCCCATGTGTCAATCGCCCCTTCAGGTAACGATTCTAACCAATCTTTGGCTTCTCCCTTTAAAGTCCAGGGAAATAACATGAGATAGATCTGCTCATCTTCCACTTCTCGGATTTTGAATAGTGTACAAATTCTTTTAAACGTACGAAGGTGTTCGTTAGGATCTTCATTCGGTGCACCACTGAATTGGCATTGGTTAGTTACCATGTGTAGAATTTGTCCTTGGATTTCATAATCTGGCGCATTAACTTCTGGCTTAATAATGGCGTGTCCTTGGCCCGTGCGTGTGGCTCTCATTCGATCTTCCATACTTAGAGGTTCCGTTACTTCCATAATTGAATTTGTTGAATACGAATCACTAGAGGATTCCGATTTAATGGTTTGTGGCTCAGGAGGAATAATTAGTGGTTCAGGATCTTGGAATTGTCCTTGAATATGCTCCGGGTTCTTAATTGTGAAGTCGGGTTCAAAAGATGGATTATCGGAAATTTGAGTTGGAGTTCTTGTTCGACTAGATGACGATTCTAAAGAAAAATCAACGGCGACAATATTTGCTAGATGTCTTGATCGAGTTACAGGTGGTGAACGTATGAAAGGTGGTGAATGTTTTACTCGGTGCATTCACTGAATATCCTATTAGTTTTTAAAAGGAAAGAAAAATTATATAAGTTATCCAATTAATAGACTTTTCTGATTTTGCCCACGTTTCGAATAGCCAAAAGATGCAGCAGAGGGGCAGGATTCGTTTGGTCTCAATATAATTGAGTACTGTTTGGCTCCAATAACCCGGTCCACGTACAAATCCAACTATTACTACGAACCAGAAAATTTTGATGTCTATCAATTTAACCACTTAAAATAAATTTTCGTAATTTTAAGAAATTTAGAGAAGAAGTAGAAAAAAATCTAAGTCCTAAAAACTAGAATGACGAGAAATAAGAGAGAAAAAGAGTGCGCGTCGAAAAGTGTCGAAAAATGAAAAAGACGAAGAGTGGTTTGTAAACACGCGGTTAATCCAACCTTATAACGATCACTATCTTAAAATTAAAGCTACAAATGGAGATCACTAATTGGAATTGTAATTGATACATAGGTAAACGCGTCGAAAAATAAAAATAAGAAAATAGCGCGGAAAATGGCGTCGCAAAATTCTAAAGCACCTAAAACTTAGTCTAAGGAATAAGCACTTAAGGGATTTTACGGCAAAGCCTAAAAATCTAAAAATGAAAATAACTATGGCAAAACTAAACTTAATACTAAAAGTTGTGACTGAGTCTAAAAATCTAAAGGTAATAAAACTTAAAATAATTTTTTTTTTTTTACGTTTTTTTTTTTTTTTTTACGTTTTTGTTTTTTTTTTTTTTTTTGCGTTTTTTTTTTTTACGTTTTTTTTTTTTATATATTTTTGCAAATATAAATTAAAAATATAGCGTTTTAGTGCTCCCCGGCAGCGGCGCCAAAAATACTTGATGTCGTAGGGGGTGTATACAAAATAGTATTATTTTTAATACAAAATACTACAAAATATGACACAAGTTTTATTAATTTACGGATGGGATATACCTAAACCTTGCTACAACACTATAGGCAGTGTACCTAATCGTAGAGTAGTGTAGTTTTTAGTAAGTCCGGTTCGTTCCACAGGGAGCTGGTGATACTTACTATATTTTTAACTATATTTATACAAAATATATATAATTATATAAGTAGTAATATTATTATAAAAGGGGGGTTTTACCGTTTAATGACCGGTTTGTCGATTCTATATTTTAAGCGTAAAGATAAATGACGATAATTAAAGTGCGTAAAATAATGACAATAAATAAAATGACAGTAAATAAAATTGCGAGTAATAAAATGACAGTAAATAAAGATACGATGAGAAATATAATAAAAGAATTATGCTTATTTAAACTTCCGTAATCATGATGTTTGACGTGTTGATTTTAATTTATTACCATGGGTTAATTGTCCTTTGTCCTGGTTTATTTGATACGTCTATCTGGTTTTTGTCCATAATAGTCCATCGGTCATAAATATAAAGTGCGAGTATCCTCGCCAAATTACCCTTATACCCGAAGTCAAATATTCCAACTGATTAAGAATTTAAACTGTGACGCAGTTATCACTTCTGTCAACAATTACACCAGTTATCACTGTATGTAATCCACCCCTGTTTTAATTAGTTTATGAATATTAATTCATCCACTTGATCAGAATGAATAATCAATTACCCAACCCAATTGATTAATTAAATGATTATAACAGATTCCATATGAACGTCACTAAATAGGACAACCATAATCATTATTAATTATTAGGTTAATTAATTTGAAGATAGGTTCGACAGACTCCAATGAGTTGTCACTCAATTAGACAATACCCCCCATCTATTAATAGTCAATAGTTCAATTTCCACAAGTGTCGGTCTTTTGCCCAAACCTTAATTATGGTCCAAAGTTCAATAACCCCTTCTTAATATTTTAGCCCAACATCACGATTACTTCGGCTCAAATAAGCATAATAATAACTTAGTTACGATACATTAATGTAAAAAGGTTGAACATAACTTACAATGATTAAAAATAGCGTAGCGTTACATGGACAGAATTTCGACTTACACACTCAAACGATCTCTATCATAAATCTTATTATTATCATAATTTAAACTTAAAATTAAGATTATTGTTATATCTTATTACATTAACATTATGATAGAGAATTATAGATATTGATAATTGATATTGATAATAGATAGATGGATCGTAGAAAATATGATAGAAAAAGGTTGTTTCCCTAAACTGCCTAATTCGTTTCATTTATAGGCAATTTTTGATTTCAAACTTTCACTTATGACCCCTTAACTATGCTCAATTAACAACTTTTTATTATTTATTATTATTCTTATTATGAATTATTTAAATATTATATTATATTCTTGTGCATAGTTGACTTGTACTTTCAGCTCCGTTGCGTCGAGCGTTGAGAGTTGGTTCATGTCCCTGTTTCGGATTTTCGAACGTCCTTTCGTACTATTTTATATCGTGTACTTTGCGTTTTGTAACTTGTACTTTTGTCATTTTTACACGTTCCTCATCAATAAATTGAATCTTTTTTATTGTATCTTGTACTTTTTAGCTTTTTGGACCTTTGCGTCTTCAATTCGTCGTTTTCGCCTTTTGTCTTCGCACTTATTAAATATAAACGAATATTACTTGAAAATGGAACAATTGCAACTAAAATCTTGTCTTTCTTGGGGAATAATGCTATGAAATATATGTTCCTTTTTAGCCTTATCAGTACCTGGTACAAATATATTTGCATTTCTGCAAGCATTTATAGCATCATGGATAAAGATACAGAAAAACCTTTCGCAAGTGATGTATAAACCCCTTGGTTTATCAACTTGAGCTTGAACCAAGTCTCATATTAGTTCTGCATAGTCAGGAGCTTCTACTCTTATGAAAGAGTAGAACAACTTCAGCATAGGCACAGTCAGGCTGTTGGATCCACTCCTTGTCATCAGCAAGCATCTGTTGATGATTGAGAAGATCACATACCACCTTGAGTGCAGATATTTCTTCTGAAACTTAGTCGAAGGAACATTGCGGGCTCCAACATAACCAAGATCGAAGACAGATGATATTATCTGTTAAGTAGCAGGAAAAGCAGGAGCATTCTGCACAACAGGAAGTCTTAATACCCTCCTGAAATCAGCCTTAGTGATACTCCTCCTCCCTTGAACTCCTCTCAGTTGAAATTCAAAACGAGCTTGTGTTCCCTCTGGATTTTCAGCAATAGGTTGTGAAGCTTCCACAAACCTAATTGTTCTATTAAGTAGCTCCATATCTGTTACAGGTACACTGACTGTAGAGTTTAGAGCAGGCCACAGAGTGTGCTTCTCTAGAATTGCAGTCCAGTAGTTGCATGGAATGTTAGTTTCAGAGTTGATGAAGTGATTGTTCGTCATTTAGCTGTATAAATAAGAAATAGAAGACCACAAGATATTTAACATTAAGCATATATCTCTATTCTTATTTGCCTTTGAAATCCTTTGTATATGTTTTATCTTTTATCTTTTATGATTTTTATGGTTTTTCTAAGATATAAAAATCCTTTATTCTCAAATATGAACAAGTAATTGACAATCATGACATTCATATGATATTCATCACAATACAAATTCATCATGCAAAATCAATTATATAACACAAAGAATCAGAACAACACTTAGTCAATTTTTTAAAACACAATTCAAGCATATTCGGTAGTCATGAAAACTTGAGATTATGTAACCAAATAAGCTTAAGTTTTCAGATCAGAAAGATATAGAATAAACATGTTAAGTGTTTGAAGATAAAAATCGGAAAGTTTCAAGGTACCAAAAGTCAGATTCGGTATCAAGAGAAGAACAGATTCGGTATCTCCAAAATTAAAATAAAGTCACTCAAACATGCATATTCTATCATGTAAAATCACAACCATAATCAATTAACTACTCAATTAGAAGCAGATCAACATGTTAATCGTATGAACAGACTCAGTACAGTAGACAGAACATATTCGGTAGATACAGAATCCATCAAACAATCAATTAAACATGTAATCAAGCTTGGTCAAATGATAGATCAATCAATATAACTCAGAGTGGACAAGAATTCATGTTAATTAACCAAATCAATTGAGTTTAATCAAAGTTTAAAAGAATACGACTCAGACTCGGTATAATCAACAGAATTTCAAAATTGAGAGTCACAATCCAGTTATTTTGATCTTTTCTGGTTGAAAAATATTTAATTATCTCAGATCTACACGAATGTAACTAAAGCAATGATAAAAATGAAATTATACCAAAGATTTGAATAAATAGAAGAACGGATTCGGTAGATTAGGCAGATTCGGTATGATCAGTAAGACTCGGTAGGTAATTAAGCACAGTAAGAGAGTTAGTTTGACTTTGATCCTCCTTTTATAGATATCGAAGATAAAATACCGAATGGACTTTACCGAATGGGCCTATTTTACCGAATACAGTCCACTTTTCAAAAGTTTATCAATTTTAACTTCAAAATCTTGACAAATTGATTTTTCCTATTAAAATTCATTTCAATCTTTTCATGGTAAACAATTCTGAGACAATTTTTGAAAAACTTTGAATTTGTGAACAAAGTACAATTCTTCAGTGATACCAATTGATAAAACGGGTTGCATACTGAGATGTATACAAGCCTTAGTGAATTATTTCAGATATAAAACAAAGAATTTATTAATTCACTTTTGAAAAACAATATTTTTGAGTAATTTTCTCATTTCTCCCTTTTTCTCCCCCTCAAAATGTGATATACAAGAACGTAAATCAGCATTTTGATAAAATTCCCAAGAAAATGAATTAACTCCCCCTTGAAATATGGTATCAATGAGTTACCTCCCCCTTTCGTAACCATTGAACAATTATATCCAGGAAGTTATCATAAATCTAAAGGCTCCCCCTTAAAAGATGATATCCAAAGCATATGAAAGTAGTTACTCCCCCTAGAAAGTATCTACTCCCCCTAAACACAAGAGCCCAAGAATAAGTCCCAACAGATCTAAGGAATATCAAGCACTATACTGTACCATGCCAATCTCTTTAATCAAGAACTTTAGCCTAAGTTCATCTAAATGCTTAGTGAACATGTCAGCTAATTGCACTTTGGTAGGTACAAAGTATAACTCTACATCCCCTTTCTCTACATGGTCCTTAATGAAATGATAGCGAATATCTATGTGTTTAGTCTTAGAATGTTGGACCGGGTTGCTTGTTATTGAAATAGCACTTTGTGAATCACAGTAAATCGGGGTCTTAGAAAACTTAAAGCCATAGTCTGAAAGTTGAATTTGCATCCACAAAACTTGTGAACAACAATGAGCTGCAGCAATGTACTCAGACTCAGCTGTTGATAAAGACACACAGTTCTGCTTTTTGGATGACTAACCAACTAGCATATTCCCCAACATCTGAATTGATCCAGATGTGCTTTTTCTATCAACATGGCAGCCGCCATGATTCGCATCAGTATAAGCAGTGAGATTGAAATCGGATCCATGAGGATACCAGATCCCAAGGTTAGGTGTACCTTTAAGGTACTGAAAAATCCTAACAACCGCTTTGGAATGAGATTTCTTAGGGTTTGACTGAAAGCGGGCACAGACAGTTACAGCAAGTGTAATGTCAGGTCGACTTGCAGTCAGATACATTAAAGAACCAACCATGCTTCGATAAAGTGTAACATAAAAGGGTTCCCCATTAGTATCAGCATCCAGTAAAGTCCTCATTGGGGTTGTCATTGGTTTTAAAGCAATCATTTTAAAACGTTTTAGCATATCATTGATATACTTTGTTTGACTGAGAAAAATCCCGTTTGGTAATTGTTTTACTTGTAACCCCAAAAAGAAATTTAACTGGTCAAGCATGCTTTTTTCGAATTTGTTGGCCATAAGTTCACCAAATTCTTTGCATAAGACCGGAGACGTGGAACCAAAAATAATGTCATCAACGTAAATTTGAACCAAGAGAATGTGACCGTGGTTTTTACGGATGAATAGCGTTGTATAAATCATTCCACGAGAGAAGCCATTGTCCAGCAAATACTTTGTTAAGGTCTCGTACCATGCACGCGGTGCTTGCTTCAGACCATACAAAGCTTTTTCCAAGTAGTATACGTGATTTGGATGAATGGGATCAACAAAGCCTTCTGGTTGATCAACATAGACTTCCTCTTGAAGATAACCGTTCAGAAAAGTAGTTTTGACATCCATTTGAAACACCGTGAACTTCATATAAGAAGCAAATGCAAGGAAAAGACGAATAGCCTCAATCCTAGCAACCGGAGAAAACGTTTCGTCATAATCAATACCCTCTTGTTGTCGATATCCCTCGGCCACAAGACGTGCCTTATTCCGAACCACAATTCCATCAGAATCCTTCTTGTTCTTAAAAATCCACTTAACCCCTATTGGTTGTTGACCCGTTGGTCTTGGAACTAATCGCCATACTTTCAACCATTCAAATTGATTGATCTCTTCTTGCATTGCAACCACCCAGTTCGGATCTAGTAAAGCTTGAGCAACCGTTGTTGGTTCAATCTTACTAAGAAAAGCATTGTATAGACACATATTCCAAGTAGCCCTTCGAGTTGAGACTGGAGCATATGCATCACCAATAATAAGATCTATTGGATGACTTTTAGTCCATCGATTGTGTGGAAGATGTTGTACATCAGTGGCATCCATTGAAACATCAATCGTTGTTGACGTTGAACCTTGATCCGCTTGATCTGATGTAACATGATCTAATGCATTCAATTGATTATCTGGAGAAACAGCTGGAGTTGTATCAACTGATGAATATTGAATTGGTTCAAGATTATCAGTAACAGGATGTGGTAGGGAGGATGAAGAAGCAACAGGTGAATCAGTTGGTAATGTATCTTCATCAAAAATACTTTGTTGAGTCTCCACAGTAGTTGACTGTGACCGTAGGAACATTTGAAATCTGTTGAGGAGCATAAAGACTATCAAACAAGATATCCAGTTCCTCTGATGTAACCGTAGGAACATCCTTCGTTGAGAAAATTGAGTTTTGTGCGAAAGAAGAAGTAGCCAGGTTAGGATCGGGTTTTGAACTGAGTTGTTCAAAAGCCATTCCCGAAAATTCATCGAACTTGACATTTATGCTCTCTTTAATCATTTTTGTCCGTTTGTGATAAACCCGATAAGCAACTTTGTTCGAAGAATAACCGAGAAATATGGCTTGATCGCCATTTGGATCAAACTTTCCGAGGCTATCAAAATCGTTAAGCACATAGCATATACAACCAAAGACACGGAAATATTTGACATTCGGGCGTCTACCATATAATAACTCATATGGAGTTTTATCAAAACATTTATTAACAATACAATGATTTTGGGAATAGCATGCAGTTGAAATGGCCTCCCCCCACATTTTTTGGAGGTAGTTTGGAGTAAGCAAGCATCGTTCGAGCTGCTTCGCACAACGTACGATTACGTCGTTCGACTACTCCATTCTGTTGGGGGGTCCGAGTAGCAGAGAACTGATGTTCAATGCCTTGGTCTTTCAAATAACTAACAAGCAGGTCATTCTTAAATTCCGTCCCATTATCAGTCCGAATGCTCTTAACATGTTTGTTAAAAGAGCGTTGAGTCTTTTTAATGAACTCAATGATAATGGCGGGGGTCTCTGACTTAGTTAGCAAAAGAAAAATCCATGTAAACCGGGTATAGTCATCGACAATGACAAGCACATTTTTCTTGCCACCGAGGCTAGAAATACGCATGGGTCCACATAAGTCCATATGCAATAATTGCAAAGACGATGAAGTACTGGGGTTTTGCTTAAGCGGATGATTAGACCGTTTCAGCTTACCCATCGCACATGATGGACATAAATGATGCTTATCATAGTGAAAGGTTGGAATACCATCAACTAAGTCTTTAGAGACTAGTCGATTGATACCCTTGTAATTCAGGTGTGACATCCGATGATGCCATAACCATGAATTTTCTTTGGTAGAACGAGTAGCCAAACACATGGTTGCATGTGAAGGTGCATCATTGAGGTCAATAGTGTATAGTGAAGCACAACGTTTACCAACAAGAAGATCATTTCCTTCGGTGGATTGCACCGAGCATTGTCGACGTTCAAACAGAACTTTAAGATCTCCATCGCAGAATTGACTCACAGTAAATAAACTGCACCCCAAACCTTCAACATATGAAACCCGTTTGATTGTTATGCCATTTTGCACATAATCTCCGTAACACGTTATCGCTGCAATTTCATCATTTCCAAAAGTAACCGTTCCTAGGAATTTATCAATGAAGTTGACAAGCAAGGATTTATCGCCCGTCATGTGTCGAGAACAATCGGAATCGATATACCAAACACAGACGTTGAAACCCTGTAAATGTGAATTTCCTAGAGTTTAGGTACCCAAAATTTCTTGGGTCCTCTACGGTTAGTACCAGCAATAAACTTTGGATCAAAAACAAGATAATCACGTAAAGCATCATGCAGTTTAGACAATAAAGCATCATTTAAAACCACATTACATGAAGCATCATACGTAATATCAAGTTTTACATCGTTATCAGAAGTCTTAACACACAACTTATTCCAAGTAGATGTTTTGTTCACAGACGAAAATTAAAAAACATGAGATGATTTCCTAGGCCGACTAGCAGATTGCGTTGGTTTGGTTACTACTTTCTTAGTAGTGGACTTAGGAACCCATACAGATTTGTAATTCAAGTTTGGATTATGACCTGTGACACGAAAAACATCTTTGTTAGTTAGACGTCCAAACTTTTCAGTTGACACATGAGATGATTGATTTTGCAAAATTTTCAATTTGATTTTACGTTCTTTTGCATCATACTCACTTAAATCAGGTTTAGGACTTGTGTGTTGGGTAGACTTAACTGATGTCGTTAATAGACTCACTTTTGAAGTTTTTGTCATTGGAATCATAGGAATCTTTTCAGTTGACACAGAACCATCGAGAGAATGAACCTTTTTAACAACAAATTGAGTTGTAGAAACAACTTTTGAACCACGATTGCCAAATTTAGAACGTAGAGGATTTTTAAGAATAATAATGGGTTTTACATCCTTAGATGTTGACATTCCCTTTCCCTTCTTAGTAATCCCACCAATACATTCAAGCACATTGGTTTCAACATTAGACGATTGCTTAAGTGTGTTAGCCTATTTCAGTTGAATTATCTTTTGTTTTAAGCTTTTAATCTCAAGACATAATTCTTCAGCAGAAACTATCACTTCACCCTCCTTAAAAACATAGGAACATTCTTTCTTAGGCAGTGAAGGCAATTTATCACACAGAGCAAGCATTTATTCTAATGATTGGCACTTAAGTTGCAAGTCAATATTCTCCTTTTCTAGTTGAGCTAATATAAGATTCAAATTACGTACAGCAGGTAAATGCAAATAATAATCGTGCAAAGGATCAAGTTGACTTTCAAAATCTATCAAAGGTTCAATGATCGGTTCAGTATGAGGTTCTACTTTTTCATCTAAAGAATTTTGACCTAGAGATTCTGTCTCAAAGAAAACAGTTAGTTCATGTGCTAGGTCTTCACGAAAAACATTATCAGAACATGCAGGTAAAGCAGGTAGAATTGGTTTCACATCAAAAGTTGGTTCATCAAACACCTCATCTATGTTAACAATGCTAGAACTAGTTTGTTAAACACATCATTCTCAAGCATTAAAATGTATTTCTCTAGCATGAGTGTAGGAATGTAAACCAATCTACGTGTCGGCACATAATTAGCACATTGCACATTCTTTTCAGTTTCAATAAGTTCCTTCAAGAAATCAGGATTTGATTTACCCATTTTTGCATTAATTTTCTCATACATTAAGCTAATTTGATGGTATTTTTTAGATTTACGATTAACAATAATATCATCAAAATCAGCATCAGAAGAATGCATAAAATGCGGTGGTAAACCAGCTTGAAAGTAATCAAAATGATATAATCCTGGAATCTTTTTGGAAGCTCCATCTAAGATCTTAGGATCTTCAAAACCCAACCCCCACTGATGTTAAAGCTAAGGGGTATAAAATACTATTAAATTTTACAAGGAAATACTATTAAATACGATACAATTTTACACAAGATATTTATTTATTTATAGAATGGATATACTTAAACCTTGCTACAACACTTATAGGCAGTGTACCTAATCGTACAGTAGTGTAGTTTTTAGTAAGTCCGGTTCGTTCCACAGGAAAAATCTTTAAACAAAGCTTAACGCTATATTAGTTTACTTTTATAAAAATACAAATATATATATAAGTAATATTATTATTATAAAGGGGGATTTTTACCGTTTAATGACCGGTTTGTCGATTTTAAAACTTTAGTCGCAGTTAAAACCAAATGTAAAATATTAAAAATAAATACAAGACTTAAATTAAAGCGTAAAGTAAATAACGATAATGAAATTGCGATAAATAAAAGTGTGATAAAATAAACTTGCGATAATTAAAAAGAACGAAAATTAAAGTGCAATTAAATACAATAACAATAAATAAAATGCGATAATTAGAAGTGCAATTAAATATAAAATAAAGGAAATAAAATAATTATGCTTATTTAAACTTCCGTAATCATGATGTTTGACGTGTTGATTTTAGTTTTATGCCCATGGGTTAATTGTCCTTTGTCCTGGATTATTTAATATGTTCGTCTGGTTTTTGTCCATAACAGTCCATCAGTCATAAATATAAAGTGCGAGTGTCCTCGTCAAATTATTCTTATACCCGAAGTTAAATATTCCAACTAATTGGGGACTTAAACTGTAACAAGATTTTAATACTTTGTTTAATAATTACACCAGGATGTCGACTGAGTGTAACCCAAGGTTTTAATATTTTGTTATCAATTATACCAAGTGTCCTTGTACATAATTTCACCCCTGTTTTAATTATTCTAGTGGCTATTAATCCATTCCCGTGTCCGGTTAAATGAACGATTATTCGTACATATAAATACCCTGCCCATCGTGTTCGACCGAGTGTATATGGTAATTTATAGGGATGCCCAATTGTAAATCTTTATATTAACATTAACAAACTATCATTTAGTTAAACAAATATAAAGCCCATTAATAGCCCATAGTCTAATTTCCACAAGTGTCGTTCTTTTGTCCAAACTCCAATTATGGTACAAAGCCCAATTACCCAATTTTAGTAATTAGCCCAACATCATGATTACTTCGGATTAAATAAGCATAATAATAACTTAGCTACGAGACATTAATGTAAAAAGGTTGAACATAACTTACAATGATTAAAAATAGCGTAGCGTTACACGGACAGAATTTTGACTTACACCCTTACAACATTCGCTAACATACCCTTATTATTAGAATTATAATTAAAATTAAAATTAAAATATAAATATAAATATAAATATATTTACGTATACATATATAGAGAGAGATTGAATTTGGATGATAAAAATGATCAGAATTCGTTTGGCTTTATAGGGAATTGAGTTCAGGGGTACTCCGCGACTCGCGGCAATTTTTGCCTTCAAACTCCGCGAGTCGCGGAGTTTGAAAATACAGCTCACCCTCCTTTGGCTTCTTTCTTGCCGACGATTTATAAATATATTATAATATATATATTAATTTTAAGAATTAATTATATATTATATTATATTTATGTGCATAGTTGACTCGTAATTTTTAGTCCATTGCGTCGAGCGTTGAGAGTTGACTCATGTCCCGGTTCCGGATTTTCGAACGTCCTTGCGTACAATTTTATATTTTGTACTTTGCGTTTTTGAATCTTTACTCTTGTAATTTCGAGACGTTTCTCATCAATATTTGGAACCTCTTTGATTGTACTTTGTACTTTTGAGCTTTTTGGACCTTTGCGTCTTCAATTCATCGAATCTGTCTTTTGTCTTCACCTTTTATTATTTGAACGAATATCACTTGTAAATAGAACAATTGCAACTAAAAGCTTGTCTTTCTTGAGGAATAATGCTATGAAATATATGTTCGTTTTTAGCATTATCAAATATTCCCACACTTGAGCGTTGCTTGTCCTCGAGCAATATAGTCTTGAAATACTAGAATCACTTCTTTATTCTTCACACTTTGTACATCAGTGATTTCAATACGGCGGTATAAACAATGGTAGTAACGATGTGGTTTACAGTCCCACATGACTATATAAAAATTTAGATCCATTAAGGAAATTGGATCTTTATGAAAACATTTGATCTTTGAAAATTCAATCTAGCTTTTACCCTAGATAAGTTTTCCGGAATAACCCTTCACTGGTGTTTGCAAAATATTTTTGTGGGTTTGGTGCGTTTCAGATTTGAAAATTTTAGCTCAAAACTTGCGATTTTGTGTCACCCACTTGTTAACCTTGTATTAGGAAAGCAACACGTCCAGTTTACTTGCTTCGTATATTACCTTTCGATAAACTACCGTCCGGTTGTAAAGGAAAGCGTTGAACAAGCAACTATTAAGGCAATGTCCCCTGACATGCTTTTAATTATGGTCTATAACGTGTCGGACGCAATTACTATCCTTGGTAGGAGCAATAGTAAAGCTCACCCTTATAATTTGTAGGTTTGGCACAAGGTCCTGTCTTTGACCACTATGCAACCACCGTTCTTACGGTTGACACCCGATTTAGTTCAGGTGACTTAATGAATTCCAGGTGAATTCCTAGGATTTTACGTTCAATGGTAATGAACGCATTGAAAATGGGTTTTTAGAAAACAAATCGGTTTATAATTTTGATCAAAATATTTTCTCGTTCAAGCTCGTGTTTAGATATCATCGAATTCCATGAGTTTGTAATTCTCAATCTTTAAGGTCAATCTCAAGGATTGAGTAATATCAGGCTTAAAAGCTGATTTTTAATCTTTAAGGAGATTATCCTTTCTGGGGATCTGATTCATTAGTCTTATCAAGCTAATTTGCATGGCGCCCTCCCCATTTTACAAGACAGATCCTTCTCATGGTTAGGATAAATCTGACCACTTGGCGACCCTGTTCTTTATTATCAGAGAGCACTAGATTCTAATACAACTACTACTTTACTAGTATTTCTAATGGTAACCAAGTGTATAAAGTAAAAATTTTAAAATCTGAAAGAATTTAACCCCTTCCCACACTTAAGATCTTGCAATGCCCTCATTTGCAAGAAATCAGTAACAATTTAAATTATTGAGGGTGATTTGTGTGAAAATGATTAAATTTTACCAAAGTTTCCAAACATATTTGTGTTTGCTTGCTGAACGATAAATGGTACACATCATTTGTTCATTCCGTCTTGTTGTTTTATCACATTTATTTTGCATCTTATCGTCAAAATTAGTTGCTTTTGCTGAACTTAATGTCAGTCTTTGAAAATGCGTTGTTTTACCCTGTTGTGTACATAAGATAAACTGCAAACATATATACATATTTTTGAAGTTTGGTATATTACCCCACATTCAAAAATTATTGAAATCTAAGAATAAAAGTTAGAAAATTATAAAAACTATTACAATATTAACATAAGTATTAAATGTATCAACATTACAAATTACAAAATAAATAAAACTAAGTAGATTAGGGATGATACTGATACCAGTAGGGGTTCCATGCATAACCATAGGTGCTATAAAATGCTTCGGCTGGGTTATACGTAGGATACGGTGGTTGAATCTCTATAGACTAGGGAGGGAATATGGGCGATGGAGTAGGAATATAGTTTCTACCTATATGTTGGCAATAAGCTATGATTTGGTTTTGATGAACTTGCCAATCTTCAAATGCTCTATGTCTAGCATTTTCATACTCTTGTGAAGCTATAAACCTTTGCATTTCTGCCATTTCATTTCCCCCTCCTACATTACCTTGCTGTTAGTTTCTCTCAACCTGTGGATGTCTACCATGGTATTGTACTGCGGCGTTATTTCGCCTCTTCAAAACTTTCGCACCATGGTATACATTTAAACCTATTGTATCGTGGGGTTCTGGTTCTTCGACTAATAATCTCCCCCGACTTATATCCACACCGAGATATTCAGCAATCAAAGTAATAAATATACCACCTCCTATTATGCTATGTGGTCTCATCCCTCTAACCATAGCTGATAAATAATAACCCACACAATAAGGTATACTTACAGCGTTTTGTGGGTCTCGAATACACATGTGGTAAAACAAATCATGTTCATTTACCTTTTCCTTGTTCTTACCTCGTTGTGTAATCGAATTGGCTAAAAACCTATGAATTACTCTTAATTCAGCTCTATCTATATCTAAATAAGATTAATTTCCCCCTTTAAATCGGTGATGGCTAGTCATTTGACTCCATACACCATGCGTATCAAAATTTTCGTCTATCTTCCTACCGTTCAATATCAACCCTCTACAATCGGCAGATGCTAACTCCTCAGGCGTATATATACGTAAAGCCTGAGCCATGTCTAGTGAAGACATGTGGCGCATCGAACCTCCTAACAAAAATCTAATAAAAGATCGATCGGTTAAACTAGCTACCCGATCATTTAATTCTATACTACATAACAATTCTTCACACCATACTTTATATACAGGTCTACGCATGTTGAATAACCTGGCCCAATCGTTAAAAGTAGAATTACCATACCTCTATGCAAGTAATTCTCTAATTGGCCCGGCCAATTCTACAGCTTCTAATGGTCCCCATTCTATGACCCTAGGTACCTCAACAGCTTTAGAATGAAGAGTATGCAAACCCCTTTGGTATTTTGGATAATCTATCCAAAGTCTGTCAAATCTCAGGTTCGGGTGCAAATCTTCCAAGTGCATATCAGAAAATGTCATGACTGGATGAGGTATATCTTGTTTGTAGTAGTTATCCACCTCCTATTGTTCCGCATTCTCAGCAGGAGCATTGCGAGCTTGGGATGAAGATTCACCCCTTTCAGTCTGCAAAACACATCAAACACAATTTTTGTGCATCCAAATATGCATTAGTGTCAGCAAAATCATCAATCAAAATAATTACAATGACATGATCAATTTATATCAAACTTAAGCTCATTTTCATATTTTCATCAAATCTACACTTTTTCAAATAAGCATATACGAAAATGTTCGCCAAGTTCATAAGCATTCAACTCAACTAACATGTCAAAATAATCATTACTAGCAATTAAACAAGTTTCAAATGGCATTATCTCTCAAAAATCAAGTTCATGAATTTTAGACTTGAAAAAGTCCACTTTAATTCTCAAAATCTTGTTTAGGCTCAAAGTTTGGATCATTTAACTACCTAAACATGTTACACTACTTAATTTAGCAACAATTCATGACAAAAATCGGCCATAACCTGTTTATATCAAAAAGCCCCAAATATGCTCACGAACACAAACCCTAGATTATTCAAAATTTGAAGTTTAAGGCTTCTAATCATGTTAAATAGCATCAATCTAGGTTATACAAGCATAATACATAAACAATTTAAGCATAATTACATTAGAAAGCATCAAAATCGAATTGGGGAAAAAATTGCTCAAGAACACTAATTTTTGGATTAAATGGTGTTTAGGTGTAGAAATTTACCGTTTTTCTTGAGTAATTCCTTGATAGCATCCTTCTCAACATGATTTTAGTAAAAGATTTAATGATTAACGGTGAAAAAATTCAATTTTTGTGTGATATTTTCGGGTTTTTTCGCAGTATGTTTTGTGGGTGTTGTGTGGACTGAGCTGTTCCAGCTCCTTTATTTTTTTTCTGTAATTCAGTCCCTCTGCGAATCGCGGGGTTTTTACCCTTCAAACTCCGCGAGTCGCGGGGTTTGTATTTTTTTTTTTTTATAAAATCTTAACTTATGAAACAATTAAGTAATTAATTTTAAAATTTTGTTTCCCTTTGTTTTAGGACGAGGTCGTTTCGGATCGATGTCCTAGTCCGTCCTTCGACAAAATTTTAAAATTTGTCTTTTTCAAGCGATTGTTTTAAAAGCTTAGATTTTTGGGGGTTTTTTTTTTTTTTAATGTTTTTGGCATACTTTAATTCAATAAGATTAAAAATAATGATAATAAAAGTTCTCGTCCCTCCCTCGGGTAAAGCAATTTCGGTTCAAAGACCTAGTCTTCAACTTACGACGAATTTTAAAAATCATATTTTTAACTTAGCGAAATAAAGTAAATTTTTTTGTTTAAATTCACACCAAACTTAAATTAAAAATTCATAAAAATAAAATTCATATTTTAAAAATTAAAAATTCACACCAAACTTAATTTAAAAATTCAAATATTTACAATTTTTAATATATTGATTTTACAAAGTTTACAATATTAATTTAATATTTATATATTAATTTTAAAAACATGGTAAAAATAAAATTAAAAATCTTTTTGGCTTTTATCCCACTTTAATCAATCAAATATTATCAAAAATATACGCCCCTCTTTTCGGTAAAGTAATTTCGGTTCCATGACCTAATTTACCTCATGACGAATTTTTGAAATATTTTGGGTTGATTGATTAAAGATATTTATACCTTAAGAATAAACGTTAAATTTCGCAGTGATGTAATAAATTTTTGAATGATATCAATAATTTCGGTCGCCAAACCTAATTTTATTCAATACCAATTTAATACTTTTTAGCGAACAAATTAGCGTTTATTATCAAAAGGTTAAAAATAAAAATAAAAACAAAAACTGTACAGACTTACCTGTGAGATGGTATTCTTAGTTATACGATCTATCCCATTCATAAGATAGTCGGTTTAATTGGTTTTCCATGGCTACATAGGCGTAACCTCGAGCATTCAGTGTTTTTTCTTCTAAACATATGAACGGTCCGTCTCTGCATAAAGTAACAAATTCGGTATTTGAATAGGTTTGATTATTTGAACATTTACCTCCATGTGACCATTTTCCGCATTTGTGACATTTTTCAAGGTGTCGTGCTCTCCTCTTCGCTGCGGATTTTGATTTTCCTTTACCAAATTGTAACTTATTATCTTCGCATCTGGATTCTTTTCTTACTCCGTCCAATCTTTCTCTGATTACTGATACTAGATCACTCGGAAGTGTGTCATTATTACGTTTAGTGATCAAAGCGTGTAGCATTAGACCATAGTTTAGTTCACAGGCAGTCTTCATTTTGTAAAAACCTAAAAAAATAAAAATTCAGAATGGGGGGAGAAGACTAGTTCTTTAGGGTCTGCTAGGGAAAGACCATTAGGGTTCCATTTTCGAGAACTACACGAAAACAGACAATCTAACTCTAACAGAAATACATATTATCCTTAAAAGACTTGATTCTCCCCACACTTAGTTAGCTGTGGTGTCGAAATTGTGATTAACTTCGTTGTCGACTTCCATCGGACTATCTATGTAGTGTTTAACTCTGTGACCATTAACTTTAAATTCAATCTCATTTGAATTTATCAATTCTACTGTTCCGTATGGAAAAACTCTTTTAACTATGAATGGTCCAGACCATCTTGATTTCAATTTTCCAGGAAATAGCTTGAATCGTGAATTGAAAAGAAGAACTCTGTCTCCTTCTTTAAATTCTTTTAAACTTCTGATTCTTTTATCATGTCATTTCTTCGTTCTTTCCTTATAGATTAACGAATTTTCGTATGCTTCATGTCTTAATTCTTCTAATTCATTTAGTTGACTTAATCGTAGACGTCCAGCTTCATGTATATCAAGATTACATGTCTTCAAAGCCCAAAATGCTTTGTGTTCAATTTCTACTGGAAGATGACATGCTTTTCCATAAACAAGTCTAAAAGGTGTGGTTCCAATTGGAGTTTTGTAGGCTGTTCTAAAAGCCCATAGTGCATCCTCTAATTTAATGGACCATTCCTTCGGATTTGATCCTACGGTTTTCTCTAGAATACGTTTTAAAGCTCGGTTGGTATTTTCAACTTGTCCACTTGTTTGTGGATGATATGCGGTGGAGATTTTATGAGTTACTCCATATCTTTTAAGAACTTTCTCAAGTTGATTATTACAGAAATTAGTACCCCGATCACTTATTAAGGCTTTCGGTGTTCCAAACCTTGCAAAAAGACGTTTTAAAAAGTTGACTACAACTCGTGCATCGTTAGTTGGGAGAGCTTGTGCTTCCGCCCATTTAGATACATAATCAATGGCTACGAGAATATAGAGATTATTATGAGATTTTGGAAATGGACCCATAAAGTCAATACCCCAAATGTCAAATACTTCACATACTTGGATGACATTTTGTGGCATTTCATCACGTTGACTTATTTTTCCGGTCCTTTGACAAGCATCACAGGATTTGCAAAGAAGGTGTGCGTCTTTGTAAATTGTAGGCCAATAGAATCCAGCTTCATAAACTTTTCTTGCTGTTAATTGAGGCCCATAATGCCCTCCTGTTGGTCCTGTGTGACAATGGTTTAAAATTTTACTAGCTTCATCTCCAAATACACATCGGCGGATTATTCCATCGGGACAACTTTTAAACAGATGTGGATCTTCCCAAAAATAGTGTTTTATATCACTAAAGAATTTCTTTCGTTTTTGGTACGATAATCCTTTTTCAAGGAATCCACAAACTAAGTAGTTTGCATAGTCTGCAAACCATGGTATTTCATTATAATCTATCTTCAATAGATATTCATCAGGAAAGTTGTCTTGTATGGCCGATTCATTTAGAACTTCTAATTCGGGATTTTCAAGACGAGAAAGATGATCAGCGGCGAGATTTTCTGCTCCTCTTTTATCTCGGATTTCAATATCAAACTCTTGTAAGAGTAAGATCCAACGGATTAATCTTGGTTTGGCATCTTGTTTCGAAAATAGGTATCTAAGAGCAGAATGGTCGGTATAGACCACCGTTTTTGCTAGAACGAGATATGAACGAAATTTGTCAAAAGCAGAGACAATAGCAAGGAGTTCTTTTTCAGTAGTTATGTAATTTGTTTGTGCTCCTTGTAACGTCTTACTAGCATAATATATAGGTTGAAATCGTTTTTCAATCCTTTGTCCTAAAACGGCTCCCATTGCAAAATCACTTGCATCGCACATTAGTTCAAACGGTAGATTCCAATTTGGTGTTATCGTGATCGGTGCATTAGTGAGTTTCTCTTTAAGAATATTAAAAGATTTGATACATTCATCTGAAAAGATGAATGGAGCATCCTTTTCTAGGAGTTTATTCATAGGAGTGGCAATTTTAGAAAAATCTTTTATGAAACGTCGGTAAAAACCGGCATGCCCTAGAAAACTCCTAACTCCTCTAACATTGTTGGGGTGTGGAAGTTTAGCAATTACATCTACTTTAGCTCTATCCACTTCAAATCCTTCCTTCGAAATTTTATGACCAAGAACGATGCCTTCTTTAACCATGAAATGGCATTTCTCCCAATTAAGTACTAGATTTGATTGTTCACATCTAATAAGCATTAGTTCAAGATTAGCTAGGCATGATTCAAATGTATCACCGAAGACTGAAAAGTCATCCATGAAAACTTCCATGCATTCTTCTATCATGTCGTGAAAAATCGCCATCATACACCTTTGAAAGGTTGCAGGGGCGTTACAAAGTCCAAATGGCATGCGTTTGTAAGCAAAAGTACCATAAGGGCACGTGAATGTGGTTTTCTCTTGGTCCTCGGGTGCTATTGGAATTTGAAAATATTCGGAAAATCCATCTAGAAAACAATAGTAACTATTTCCGGCTAATCTTTCCAACATTTGATTAATGAAAGGTAAGGGAAAGTGATCTTTTCTGGTGGCATCATTTAATTTTCTATAATCAATACACACACGCCATCCTGTTACAGTCCTAGTAGGAATAAGCTCATTTTTCTCATTTGTAATGACAGTCATGCCGCCCTTCTTAGGCACGCATTGAACTGGGCTTACCCATGGACTATCAGAAATTGGATATATCAAACCTGCATCTAGCAGTTTAATAATTTCTTTTTTAACTACATCTTGCATATTAGGATTTAGTCTTCGTTGGCGTTGCACATACGTTTTATGACCTTCTTCCATAAGGATTTTATGTGTGCAATACGAAGGACTTATTCCTTTAATATCATGAATCTTCCATGCAATGGCTGGTTTATGAGCTTTCAACACAGAAATGAGTTGTGATTTCTCATTTTTAGTAAGAGAAGACGATATTATTACAGGTAATTCAGATTCACCATGTAAATAAGCGTATTCCAAATGGTTTGGAAGTGGCTTTAACTCTAATTTTAGAGGTTCTTCTATCGATGATTTATATCGATATCTGTCTTCTTCTTTTAGCATTTGAATTTCTTCTGTTGTTGGTTCATATCCATTAGCTATTAGTGTAGCTAATATTTCAGCTTCATCAATTGGTTCAGTACCTTCTCCTAAAGAACATTCTCCTGTTCCTTGTAATTCTGGAAATTCTTCTAACAATTCTGCATGTGCATCTACAGTTTGAATATAATAACATGTATCATCTGCAGATTGCGGTTGTTGCATTGCTCTATCAACTGAAAAGGTAACACTCTCATCCTCTATACTTAGGGTCAATTTCTTACCGAACACGTCTATCATTGCTTTAGCCATATTTAAGAATGGTCTTCCTAATATGAGAGGAACTTGAGAATCTTCTTCCATGTCCAGAACAACAAAATCTACTGGAAATACTAAAGTACCAACTTTAACTAGCATGTTCTCCATTATCCCTCTAGGATATTTTATTGATCTATCTGCTAGTTGTATGCTTATTCTTGTTGGTTTCAATTCTCCAAGGTCTAGTTTAGCGTATAGTGAATACGGCATTAAATTTATACTAGCACCTAAGTCTGCCAATGCTTCTATTGAACTAAGACTACCCAGAAAACATGGAATTGTGAAACTTCCTAGATCAGATAGTTTTTCTGGTATCTTATTCAACAGCACTACTGAACAATTAGCATTCATAGTAACAGTCGAGAGTTCTTCCATTTTCTTTCTATTCGGGATCAGATCTTTCAAGAATTTAGCATATCTAGGCATTCCTAAAATCACATCAAGGAAAGGAAGATTTACATTTATTTGTTTAAACATATCCAAGAATTTGGATTGCTCGGCTTCAAGTTTCTCTTTCTTCATTTTACTCGGGTAAGGAAGTGGTGGTTGGTATGGTTTAACATAAGGTTTATCCTTAACTGTGTTATCTTCATTAACCTTTTCAACTACCGGTTCTTTTTCCTTATCTTGATCAGGTTGTGGTTCTTGTGGAGTAGGAATAGCTTCATCAGAAGTTACAGGTATTTCAGGTGGTTTAAGTGTTGTACCACTTCTTGTGGTAATGGATTTAGCTGTTTCATTCCGGGGGTTTGCATTTGTATCACTAGGTAGACTTCCCGGTTTTCTTTCACTTATTAATCTTGCTAGGTTACTTACTTCTTATTCCAGATTTTGAATAGAAGCTTGTTGATTTCTAAATGCTTGAGCATTTTGTTCATTGGTTTGTTTTTGAGATGTGAAAAACTGCGTTTGAGTTTCAACTAGCTTCGTCATCATATCTTCTAAATTCGGCTTTTTATCATCGGGTTGTGGTGGTTTGTTTTGAAAATTAGGTCTTTGCTGATTGTAAGTATTGTTGGATACTTGTTGATTGCTAGGACCTTGTTGGTTGTTGTATGGAATATTTCGGTTATAATTCTGGTTTTGATTGTAAATCGGTCTTGGCGGTTGATAATTATTCTGATAATTATTTCCAGGCCTTTGGTTTATGTATGAAATATTCTCTCTTTGTTCCATTGTTAATTCAATACTGAGACAATCTTTTGTCAAATGTGGTCCTCCACACTGCTCACAACTAATTCGTATTGAGTGAATATCCTTAGTCATCTTTTCCATTCGTCTCTCGACAACATCTATCTTTGTGGAAATGGAATCTAAGTCATGGCTAGAATCGGCTCTAGCTGCTTTAGATGATCTAACGATATCTTTTTCTTGGTGCCACTCATGTGAGTGGGAAGCAGTGTTATCAATAATTTTCTAAGCATCAGTTTCGGTTTTCTTCATAATAGAACCACCAGCTGCTATATCTATGTCTTTCCTTGTAGTGATGTCGCATCCTTGGTAAAATATTTGTACTATTTGACAGGTGTCTAAACCATGTTGCGGACATCCTCTTAATAACTTTCCAAATCTTGTCCATGCCTCATATAGAGTTTCATTCGGTTTCTGTGTGAACGTAACAATTTCTGCTTGAAGTCTTACGGCTTTAGATGCAGGAAAAAATTGTTTAAGAAATTTTTCAACTAAAACGTCCCATGTATCGATCGGCCCTTCAGGTAACGATTCCAACCAATCTTTTGCTTCTCCCTTTAAAGTCCAGGGAAATAACATGAGATATATCTGTTCATCCTCAACTTCTCTTATTTTAAATAGAGTGCAGATCCTATTAAAGGTACGAAGATGTTCATTTGGATCTTCCTTCGGCGCACCACTAAATTGGCATTGATTAGTCACCATGTGTAGAATTTGTCCTTTGATTTCATAATCTGGCGCATTAATGTCAGGATGAGTAATTGCGTGACCTTGGCCAGTGCGTTTAGCTCTCATTCGGTCTTCCATACTTAAAGGTTCCAGATTCTCCATAGTTGAATTTGTTGAATCCGAATCACTAGAGGATTCTGATTTAATGATTCGTTCCTCAACAATCTCTGTTTGAATGATTGGTGGTTCTGGAGGAAAGTTTAGTGGTTCAGGATCTACGAATCATCCCTGAATATTCTCCGGATTCTCAATTGTGAGGTCGGGTTCAAAAAATGGATTATCAATGGCGACAATATTAGTTAGATGTCTTGATCTAGTTACAGGTGGTGAACATACAAAAGGTGATGAACGTCTTGCTCGGTGCATTCACTGAATATCCTATTAGTTTTTAAAAGGAAAGAAAAATTATAATAAGTTATCCAATTAATAGACTTTTCTGATTTTGCCCATGTTTTGAATAGCCAAAAGATGCAGCAGAGGGGCAGGATTCGTTTGGTCTCAATATAATTGAGGACAGTTTGGCTCCAATAACCCGGTCCACATACAAATCCAACTATTACTACGAACCAGAAAATTTTGATGTCTATCAATTTAACCACTTAAAATAAATTTTCGTAATTTTAAGAAATTTAGATAAGAAGTAGAATAAAAACTCTATATCCTAAAAACTAGAATGACGAGAAATAAGAAAGAAAAAGAGTTCGTCGAAAAAGGTCGAAAAAGAAAAATGGTTGAAAAATAAAAGGTGACGGAAAAATAAAAGAAACTTATAAAACTTAAAAACACTTGACTAACCTAACCTTATTACTACAACTAACTTAAAATTATAATCGCAAATTGAGATTACTAATTGGAATGATAATTGATACATAGGTAAAAGTCGTCTAAAAATATTAAAGCTTACAGGAAAAACTAAATCCCAAATGGAAATAACTTAAAAAGAAACTAAAACTTAAAAAGGCGTCGCAAAATTCTAAAGCACTTAAATCTTAGTCTAAAGAAAAAGCACTTAAGGAATTCTACGGCAAAGCCTAAAAATCTAAAAGTAAAAATAACTATGGCAAAAACTAAGTTTAAAACTAAATATGAGCTAAAAATACAAATATTACGCTAAAACGATTAAAAAGGGACAAAATATACAAAAAGTTGTAAAAAGTACAAATTTTATAAAAATATTATTTTTATATTAATTATTTATTAAAACTATTAATTTTACAATTTAATTAAACTAATTTAACTAAAATATAAATTAAATAAAAAGTAAAACTAATTATAATAATAATAAGTAATTAGGATTAATAATAATAATAATTAATAATTACTCCGTATTTAATGCGAATTAGGATTTCAGTCACGGGTGTCAGGGCTGCTCCGCGAGTCACGGTATTCGAGGCTGCAAACTCCGCGAGTCGCGGGGTTCCAATTTTCAACTCAGGTACAGTTTAAAATTCGACGCGTTTTTTTATTTTAATTTTATTTTATATTTTTTTCTGTTTTCTGTTTTAAAATCTAAAATATTTATATAATAAAAACTTATATTTTAAAACTAAAATAAAAATAGAAAAAATATCTTAAAAATAGATTTATATATGTTTTTTTTTTCGGTTTTTGTTTTTATGTTTTAAATAAAAAAAATACTTAAATAAAACTTATATTTTTATAAAATAAAAATAAAGAAACTTTATAAAACTTAAATATTTAACAAAATCTTAAAAATATATAAATTTTTGTTTTTCTTTTTATATTTTCGAATATTTAAAACGTATTTTTACAAAAGTGAATTTTAATAAAAGTAAACTAAAAATAAAAATCTTTTTTTTAAAAAAATTTAGCATTACGCTTCCGGCTTTTAAGCTAGATTGTTCCCCGGCAGAGGCGCCAAAAATACTTGATGTTAAAGCTAAGAGGTATAAAATACTATTAAATTTTACAAGGAAATACTATTAAATACGATACAATTTTACACAAGATATTTATTTATTTATAGAATGGATATACTTAAACCTTGCTACAACACTTATAGGCAGTGTACCTAATCGTACAGTAGTGTAGTTTTTAGTAAGTCCGGTTCGTTCCACAGGGAAAATCTTTAAACAAAGCTTAACGCTATATTAGTTTACTTTTATAAAAATACAAATATATATATAAGTAATATTATTATTATAAAGTTGGATTTTTACCGTTTAATGACCGGTTTGTCGATTTTAAAACTTTAGTCGCAGTTAAAACCAAATGTAAAATATTAAAAATAAATACAAGACTTAAATTAAAGCGTAAAGTAAATAACGATAATGAAATTGCGATAAATAATAGTGTGATAAAATAAACTTGCGATAATTAAAAAGTACGAAAATTAAAGTGCAATTAAATACAATAACAATAAATAAAATGTGATAATTAGAAGTGCAATTAAATATAAAATAAAGGAAATAAAATATGAAATAAAATAATTATGCTTATTTAAACTTCCGTAATCATGATGTTTGACGTGTTGATTTTAGTTTTATGCCCATGGGTTAATTGTCCTTTGTCCTGGATTATTTAATATGTCCGTCTGGTTTTTGTCCATAACAGTCCATCAGTCATAAATATAAAGTGTGAGTGTCCTCGTCAAATTATTCTTATACCCGAAGTTAAATATTCCAACTAATTGGGGACTTAAACTGTAACAAGATTTTAATACTTTGTTTAATAATTACACCAGGATGTCGACTGAGTGTAACCCAAGGTTTTAATATTTTGTTATCAATTATACCAAGTGTCCTTGTACATAATTTCACCCCTGTTTTAATTATTCTAGTGGCTATTAATCCATTCCCGTGTCCGGTTAAATGAACGATTATTCGTACATATAAATACCCCGCCCATCTTGTCCGACCAAGTGTATATGGTAATTTACAGGGACGCCCAATTGTAAATCTTTATATTAACATTAACATTAACAAACTATCATTTAGTTAAACAAATATAAAGCCCATTAATAGCCCATAGTCTAATTTCCACAAGTGTCGTTCTTTTGTCCAAACTCCAATTATGGTACAAAGCCCAATTACCCAATTTTAGTAATTAGCCCAACATCATGATTACTTCGGATTAAATAAGCATAATAATAACTTAGCTACGAGACATTAATGTAAAAAGGTTGAACATAACTTACAATGATTAAAAATAGCGTAGCGTTACACGGACAGAATTTTGACTTACACCCTTACAACATTCGCTAACATACCCTTATTATTAGAATTATAATTAAAATTAAAATTAAAATATAAATATAAATATATTTACGTATACATATATAGAGAGAGATTGAATTTGGATGATAAAAATGATCAGAATTCGTTTGACTTTATAGGTAATTGAGTTCAGGGGTACTCCGCGACTCGCTGTAATTTTTGCCTTCAAACTCCGCGAGTCGCGGAGTTTGAAAATACAGCTCACCCTCCTTTGGCTTCTTTCTTGCCGACGATTTATAAATATATTATAATATATATATATATATTAATTTTAAGAATTAATTATATATTATATTATATTTATGTGCATAGTTGACTCGTAATTTTTAGTCCATTGCGTCGAGCGTTGAGAGTTGACTCATGTCCCGGTTTCGGATTTTCGAACGTCCTTGCGTACAATTTTATATTTTGTATTTTGCGTTTTTGAATCTTGTACTCTTGTAATTTCGAGACGTTTCTCATCAATATTTGGAACCTCTTTGATTGTACTTTGTACTTTTGAGCTTTTTGGACCTTTGCGTCTTCAATTCATTGAATCTGTCTTTTGTCTTCACCTTTTATTATTTAAACGAATATCACTTGTAAATAGAACAATTGCAACTAAAAGCTTGTCTTTCTTGAGGAATAATTCTATGAAATATATGTTCGTTTTTAGCATTATCACCCACTTTTCACCATGAATCGTTTTTGGTAAATTCATGAAAATCGTTTGTTTTGAAAGTTCCATATCCATGATAGCTTTGGATTGCTCTGTTCGATAGAGTTTTTTCTCATATCGAGCAAGTTGAGCTTTCATTAGAACAGACTCTTTTGACAACGAAGAGATTTCAGTGTCTTTTTCAATTATTTCGTTTTCCAAATGAATAATTTTCTTGTTTAGCTTTGAAAGTGTGGGTTCATGTTGGTTTTTTAAATCAGAAAGATCTTTTTCTAAGAATTGAACTTTTTCTGCAAGTTGTTCAGATCTTAAACGATAATCAGTTCGTTCGACTTTAATTGGATGAATTGTCTTTTTAAGATCTTCCAACTCAGATTCCGAGGAGCTGAGTTGGACGGTCAACTTTTTCAATTCCGATTGTAATTTGGATGAAGATGGTTTGGTCTCAGAAAGTTTGATTTTATCTTTTAAAACCTTGTTTTTAGATTTTAAGCCTTTGACTTCTTTTGACATTGAGACCAGATTCTTCATCAAGTCATTTTGCATTTTTATAAAATCAGGTGAGATTTCAGTTGATTGTACCTCATCATCGTCAGATGTTGAGTCAGAATTCTCCAATGCTTCCTTAGCTTTGATGAGCTTAGTCACCTTGCAAACATTTGCATGTTCCACCTCTGAGTCTGAATCATCAGTCCAGTTAAACCAAGTATCATCAACCGGTTTCAGCTCTCCCCCAGTTTTCACAATCTTAGCCATCAACATTTTCTTCTTGTAGTAAGCTGCGTCCTTCTTCTTAGGCATCTTGCACTCACGAGAGTAATGACCAGCTTTGCCACAATTGAAACAGATTGAATCTTCCTTCTTGGAATCATCAGCACGTTGTTGTTTGGATTGATCAGCTTTCTTGTAGTACGAGGAAGATGATGAGTGTTTGCGTTGATTGCTTGATTTGCCTTTAAACTTGTGTTTGTTCAAGGCGTTTGTGAACATGGCTGCCATCTTGACTAATTCAAGGTGTGAATCATCAACATCAGAAAGATTCAACTCTTTAGAATCAGTTGATTCTTCAACAAGCACTTTCTTGGACAAGCTTTTGGAAGTCGTAAAAGATTTGCTCTTCTTTTTGGCAATTAGGACAAGAGGATCACCCGGAGAAGACTCTTTCCTTCCTTCTTGAAGTTTAGACACCTCAGGTTGGTAATGCATAAGAACTCCAATAAGCTCATGAATAGTCAACTTGTCAATCTCTTTGGTAGATCGAACAATGGTTCCATAAGGAAGCCAATCAGTATTGAGCTTTTTGAGGAATTTCATGTTGACTTCAGCATGTACTTTTACAATCTTACACCTTTTCAACTCATTGAGAACACCATTGAAACGACGATAGGTATCCTTGAGTTGTTCTTCTGGTTCCTACTTGAAATCTTCATACAATCCCAGAGCCTTATTCAATTTAGTAACGTCTGACATGTCATAACCTTCTTGTTGTCGTTTGATCTCATCCCATATATCTTTTGTAGTAGTGTTGCTATCAACATTTTCAAATAGCTCATATGGGATAGCTTGCATGACAATATTCTTAGCCTCTATGTCACCCTGAGCTCTTTCACGTTTTTCACCAGAAAGTTCATAGACTGGAATTGGCATACCAGTATCCGGATGAAAATCAACAACTGGACCATCTCTCAGAGAAGCCCAAATATGTTTAGCTTTCTCACCCTTATAGTCTATGTACTGAGTAATACGATGAAGCCACTTAGTGTACTTGCCATCAAACAACACTGGAGGTCGGGAATCTGATCCAATGATAAGAGTATCTTGTGTAGACATCTTAATTTGAGGTAGATTCGGTATTAAACACAATCTATGATCAGGGTTCAGTATAAAGTCTAACAAGAATGTCAGATTCGGTAAAAGATTCGGTACAGTAGCAGATTCGGTAAGTGGTTCAGTACTGTAGCAGATTCGGTAACAATTCGGTAAACCAGATTCTGTATCAGAAACTGATAAGAATCACAAGTAACACACCTAAATTCGGTAAGGATTCGGTAACCACACAACTTGAAGCTTCAGTACACTTAAAAACAAAGAATTAAGTGAAACCGAGATTCTGATTCGATAAATGACTCGGTAGTCAAATTCTGTAAAATATTATGTGTAAACTTAATCCAATTCTCTTGAATTAGATTCGGTAACCTTGCTGCACAAGAAAACAAGTTAGTAACAAACAGAATATCAATGATACCGAAGATTCAGGATACCGAATGTCAACTGTAGCAGTTGACAATACCGTGTATAAGTCTAAAACTTAGAAATATAACAGAATTCTTTCTCAAATCACACCAATTAGCTGCGTATGAACAAACTGAATGTGATAGAATCACAAATACACCACAATCTGCAACACTTAAGATGAATTTCCAGTAATGAAGCAGATTCGGTATGATAGTTACGATATCGAGTGTTGATCAAATCTTCAAAACTTGAAGAATTGAAGAAATTGAACCGGCAGAAATGTGATTTAACACCTCACGAACACAACTGAATCTTTAAATCTTCACAAAACACCAGAATCAAGCTTGAATTAATCAATACCGAGAGTTTTAGCCACAAACTCTAAAAATCAACTTGATTCTCCATAATTGAAGTTAAAAAGCTGTAATGATGATCGAAACTCTTTCTAATAGACCTAATACACCTTCGCTGAACTTATCACAAGAATCTGAACGTCAGATTATCAAATTCGATAATACCGAATCTGATTCATTTTACCGAGAGTATTCAGATTCTGTAATCTACAATCTCTGGATCGATATAGTGATGTAGAATCACTTCCTGGAAGCTCTGATACCAAATGATAGGTCAGATCATGTTGAGATTGAGAGAAAAGATAAGATAGAGTGAGATTCGGTATATAGGAAGAAGACTCGGTATGAGAGAGAATCTGTAAAATTACATTCCACAGCTTCTAGAACTCGGTTACAATGCAATGGCTATCTAATTAGGACTACTTAGGTTCCTTATATAGCCCTCTTCTAAGGAACCTTCATTTAAGCTTAATTCATATTAACACTATACAACTTCGGGGTCCTAACATTTATATTTTTAAAACAAGAATTTTAATAACACTAGTATCGATATTAATATTAAAAGTAATAAAATATTATAACAACTATATTTAATAGATTAGTATTACATATTATAGATTATTTAATATAATTACATAATTCATATTATATAATAATGAGTAATAAAATTTTTATATACTTTAATAATAATATTATCTAATAATAATTAAGATATAACATGTTATATGTTTCCATAACAACATTAATGATATTGATATTAATAAAAGTAATAATAATGTTATAACAAAAATATCTCTCTGTGTGTGTGTGTATATATATATATATATATATATATATATATATATATATATATATATATATATATATATATATATATATATATATATATATATATATATATATATTATTTGTAATTACATTTAATTATTATTATTACATATGTTTTATATTTTATACATTCTATATACATTGCCATATAATCATAGTTATGAATAAGTATCATATATATATATATATATATATATATATATATATATATATATATATATATATATTCATTTTAGTAATACCTTAATTGTTATGCATGTTACTTTATATTTACTCTTCATCTTATTAAATTGTATCATATTAATTCCAATTAATATATACACTTATATTTATATTTACATATTTATTTACGCACCGATGTTCGTGAATCATCGGACATAGTCAAAGGTCGAATGGTTTCATGAAACAAATTCAAAAATTCTGAAATTCAACATAACAGACTTTGCTTATCGTGTCGAGATCATATAAAGATTAAGTTTAAATTTGGTCGGAATTGTGTTCCAAATCACTCATGGAAACTTTTAAAATCATCAATTTGACTGAAAATATCACCACGAACTCGAATTTGATCAAAGAACATCGTTTGACTTTTTATTTCAAAAACTTTGACTCAAAAATTTGAACTCGATATCAAGAATTGGAATTTGAAACTTTGTAGATAGTTTGAGTATAGGATTCCTAATAAGACTGTATGTTTACATTTTGAAATGGTGATCGAATTAGAGGTTTGGCTAAAAAGCTCAAGAACAGGGACCGATGATTTTAAAAAAATATTTACCTGTTATTCCACTGTGATTGCAGATGACGAATTTTTATAGTATGATTGTGGTAGATAGAAACAAAATATAAACCAGTAGGATATATAAAAATATATCACGATATATATAAAAATCAAAAGCAGAAAAAAATAAAAAATATAAAGCAGAAGATCACTATGGATAAAAAAATATAAGCTGAATCACGAGTAATAAAAAAATATAAACAGATAATGAATTTAGGTCATGTTAGGTATATGTCGTTGTTCATCAATTTTTTTTATATCTGTATTGTAAAAAAAATACTAATAATAATGCTACAATTAATAATTAATAATAATAATAATAATAATAATAATAATAATAATAATAATAATAATAATAATAATGTCAAAATAATACTAATTAATAGTAATTATGTTAATAATATTAATAATAATATTGATAAGATATTAGTAATAATAAACTTAAATATAATGATAAATAAGTTTAATAATAACTAATAATAAGAAATATGATAATAATAGTACAAATAATAATAATACTAATAATAACAAATAATAATAATGATGATAGAAATATAAAATGGTAATAATATTATTATGACAATAAAAATGATAATTTTAATTATAATTAATAATAATGATAATAATCATTATAAAATGTTAATAATACTATTAATAATGATAATAATATTATTAATTATAAATTGTATTAATAATAACGATATTTATAATAATCTTATTACTTTTAGTAAAAGTGACAATATTAATGTTATTAATAATTATTAATAATAATAACATTAGTAATAGTTGTAATAATAATACTTGTAAATGATGATAAAATAATAATAATAATATTAATATAACAAATTAATATTAATACATAATTATTCACAAATAATGGTTCGTGAATCGTCGAAAATTAGTCGAAGTTAATTGGAACAGCTCAAAAATTTGGAGATTTAGTTTAGCAAACGTTGCTTATCGTCTTGAAAATATTAAAGATTAAGTTTAAATTTAGTCAGAAATTCCCGGGTTGTCACAGATAGCTCCTTGCAAGAAGAGCAGATAATTTCACAACTGAAAAGTTTCCATTGGAAGACAAACTCCATCTCCATGTATCTGGATAGGATGGTAATCCATGAATTTGTAGTAACATTACTTCAAGATTCATAAGCTCCGAATGCATTCTACCATTTGCCAATCTTCTACACTCCCAATTACCCTTTAACCTCGTGCTTAAATTGATAATTCTTTCAGCCACCATTGCATTTTTGTTTCTTTCCAGTGCGAATTATCTCGGAAATTGAGAAGCTAGATTTTTCGTTGCATTTGGCACCTACATATCGTTTCAAATGATGTCTTATCACCATATCCAACTTTTCGTTTAATGGAGGATGTGAATGGAACTTTGTTTTTATCACCATTGAAACCCATCTTGCAAATTCTTCTCCAAACCGAAGCATTATGAGTACTGGATATAACTTGAGATAACCCACCATTAGAGCCATAAATCAAGACAATGATTTTTTTTACGTGAATTAGATTCAATCTAAACCATTACCATCATTTGCTTAATAAATTAATGTTCTCCGCCTTTGAACTTACAATCCCCAACCATCCACAATCTTTATGAGACAATGCTTTGTTTCAACTAATCCATGAAAAATTCTTCTCTCTAAAGTGTTCCAAAATAATTTACGCCTCAAAGATTCAAGGGTTTTAATGAAGCCCTTGGGCGCTTTGAATAATGATAAGTAATTGAGTAAAAGACTACTAAGGATCGATTTGATTATGGCAAGTATACCACCTATTGATAACGTATTGGCCTTCTAAGGGAGACAAACTAAGAATCTATCACCTACCTCCTTCCAAGAATTCAAGGAACGCAAGCGTTTACCAATCGATAATCTCAAATAAGTGAAAGGGGGCACACCACAAGAGCAGGATAGGAAATGAGGCAACTAATTCCACTTCAGGATCACCTACATTTATTCCATAGGTCACCAAAAAAAATGAGTCATCATCAAATTGAAGATGAGTAGTCTTCCTGATTTGCGCCCACTCCAACCCCTTTAAAGAATCCACCATATTTTGCTTGATTAGTCGTAAAAATTAAGGCTACAACAATAATTAAAAACAAAAAGGGTGATATGGGATCTCGTTGTCTTGAGCCTTTACCCAAAGAAAATTCATTGGTTGGACTCCCATTATGTTTATTGTTCATTTAGTGTAGCCTCCGTTAACTCCGCATATCACACTCAGGTACTTATCGATTTTTATTTTATTTTTTTATTATTGGCCGGTGGTCCTCTCGAAACCAATCTCTCTGCCCTGGAGTGGAGAGAGGGATGACTTTCTCTTCATGTGGGTAGATTCTCTACACGTGAGGTGGAGAAACGACTTCTCTTCAATTATAGGGTAGAGGAAGGATTGTCAACATCTCATCTCCCCCATACCCCGCAAATGCGGGACTGGGTATTGTTGTTGTTGTTGTTGTTGTTGTTGTTGTTGTTGTTGTTGTTGTTGTTGTTGTTTTTGTTGTTGTTGTTGTTGTTGTTGTTGTTGTTAACATCTCATCTCCTCTATACCCCGCAAATGCAGGACTGGGTATTGTTGTTGTTGTTGTTGTTATTGTTGTTGTTGTTGTTGTTATTGTTCATCCAATTACACCATTTATCCCTAAAGTTCATAAGCTTCCTAACGTTCACAAGAAAATTCCAATTAACAATATCGAATGCTTTCTCGAATTTAACTTTGAATAAAAGCATTTTCTTTTTTAAATAAACTAACGGTTTCATTTGCGATCAAAATACCATTAATTTTTTTCTCCATTTGGGAAAGGCTGATTGGGTAGGACCAATGATTTTGGGCATAACTCTCGTTAGTCTGTTTGCTTACACTTTGGCTATAGTTTTACACAAACGTCCAATGAAACTAATGGAACGATAATCGTTAAAGGTAACTAGATACGATATTTTTTGGGAATCAAATAAATAAAAGAGCAATTACAACCCTCGGAGAAGAGGTAAAAGACAATATTTCATGAAATAACACTACAACAAAACTCAATTCCACAAAAGTGGGGGTATGAGGAGGGTAAGATGTAGACAATCCTTCCTCTATCCTAGAATAAGGATAACTAATTAATCTATTCATAGTGAAACACCACATGAGTAGAGAAAGTCCTCTCTCAATATTCTATGGATAGAGAAATTGCTTCCGAATGGACCTCCGGCCAATAAGTAGGTTAAAAAAGAAAAAAAAATTGTGAGACACCATGAAAATGGTATAATCAAATTTTCATAGGTTTTAAATCTGTCAAAAGTTCAATTTAGGCTCTAAACGACAGTCAAGTCGCCAATAAATCGACGATTGCTGTTGACTCGATTAATAGAGATATTTCTGAAATAAGAGTTGTGTATAATAAAATGATATCAAAGATGAATGAGGGAAAGAGATGTAGGTTGTGTATAAAAATTTGGTTGTGTAAACGTGTTATTTATAGAAAATAAAAAATAAAAATTGCAAACGGCTAATTTTAAATCAACAACACAAACTCATTCATTTCTCGACATTGGTTTCAGGATGCCGAAATCGACGTATGGCAATCGGCACCTCGTGCTCTTACTCCTTAAATAAAAGTTGAACCTTTATTTTGTGTTATAACTAATTACCATTGACTTCAAGAGTTCAAGATGTGAGTTCCCCCACACTACCATTACTTTTGAGCCTTAACCTTCAAGCAATCATCGTATTTATCAATGTCCTATTTCTTTATTACTTGTAATACCAAGAAACAGATGAACGATTGAATAAATAATTTGTAAAAAATAAAAATATAAATTATAACTACCACAAGTCACAACTTTAATGTACAATGGTAATTAAATAATAAGAGCAATAGCTGAAAATAGTCACTAGTGATTTAGTAACCATCACATGAATCTAGTGGTTAGTGTCTTAATATCATTATAATATACTATGTATTTCAAATATTAGGTAGTTCTTTTTTCACTATTTAAACAATCAAAAATAAAATTATTTGTATTTGTTAACTAAAAGAATTAACTTTAAACATATAAAGATGGTTAATATTATAAGAGAAAGTCATTGTGGAATCATATTCTTAACTCAATTACTCAATGATGGTTATATGATAGCTTTCAAGCAAAGGAAGATATCTCTAATGTTACAACTTACAAGCATGGCATATGGAATCAAATAATGTATCATCTTTAAAGCAAAAGATAAGGGAGAGAATCAAGACCAGATAGGTTGAGTTGGGGTTTCCGCTTTGTCAAAGTGGAGGCTATTCGCTTTGCCAAAGTGAAGGTAAACTTTCGAAATCGGTTTCGAATAGTAAAATAGCTAGTGTGACGATGGAGAATTTTTTTTTTTTTTTTAATGGACCGGTATGTCTATGAGGATGGTTCTTTGGGTTGCTAGGTTGATGTTCTTTTGTTTTGTGCTTCTCGTCCCACTTTAATCTTGGTTTTTTAGACTGTTTTCTTTTCGTTTGTTTATTTTTGTTGGTTAGTTAGGTTGAGGCGTTGGTTAAGAGTGTCATTTTGTATCTTGTTTTGTTGGTTTTGTGTTTTGCCCCTTGTTTCGTACTTCGTCTCTTGTTGGGTTTGTTTCATCTTTAGATGAAAGTTTATTTTCTTTATACCGTATATATGTTTTTTGAACTATTGTATATACCTAAACTTTACCATATTAGTTAGGTGAAGTGTAGCTACAAAAAATGTTTGACAATAAAGATTAAATATAACTGGTACATCTTAACATATGCCTTTTGAGACTTTTTGATTCATTAATGCATTGCAATTCCCAAAATAAAAAATAAAAATTGAAGTCAATTTCTTGAAAACTTTAAAGGTGTAAAGCACAAGAGGCTAGGTTTTTTATTTGTATTAAATGAGCTAAACCGGAATCAAGTTATCTATACAAATATATACAATAACATGGAAATGGATCATGAATCATTGAAGTATTAGCCAAGCATATGCAGGATCCTCATTTATGACAAAATTAAAAACTATGAATAGATCAGAATAATTAATCATCTCTGATATTATCGTGTTGTGATTGTTTTAAAAAGAATGTGAGGCAAAGAAGAAGTCGTACAAGGACAAGGTTAATGTGGGCAGCGAATCAAGACATGTTGGTTCAATGATTAGTGTAAAGAAGAAGGTTAAGGTGGGTAAAGTCGACGAGCGTGCTAAGCCATTATTTTCCTATTTTTCAAGGGAGCTCGATTTGGTTATTCGTATTTTTCTCACTCACATAAAGTTGTTCGGTTTACTGAATTATTTTGAAAACACGAGATTTCAAAGTTGGTAATGTTAGAAGGTTGGTAGATGGTAAGCTCATAAAACCGATTTTCAAAGATAAGAAAGTTAGCGTTGAAGGTGGACACGTCTAGAAAGAGTATGGATGACTTGTTTGGAGGGTAGCATCGTTGGTCTCTTAGACGGGTTTGGTTTCAACATGGTTAGTTTTTTGTTTGTTACACAATATTTAACGTGCGTGCTTGGCACCAATTCTGAACCGACACGCCTAGCGCAACGTTTTGGTGGGTAAACGATTGTGGTGCGCTGGCTGGTAGCACGGAGGAATTTTGAGCGTGCATATCAACATGGCACTTTTTTGGTTTGCCACGAAATTAAGTTTTGAACGTTTGAATCAAATGCTACGGATATAATTATATACAGAGTAATTAATAATAATAATAATAATAATAATAATAATAATAATAATAATAATAATAATAATAATAATAATAATATCGGGGCGGGGTCTAGGGTTTTGGATTAGCTAACTATTGTTTGCAGTCTTGCGTATCACAAACACAATAGTTATTTCTTTCATTCGGGTGCAAATCAAATCGAATTGGGACGAAGGATATTAAACGATGCATTGCGAACGATGGTTAACGCCGAAAAACGAGGTTTTGCATCCGCTCAGCTTCAACCTATTTCAAATGTCATCTCTTCATTTCTTACTATCATGAAACAACGAGATTCATTATTTGTTAAAGAGTTATTGATTACTTCAAGAAGCAACAATTATTGACCCACAAAATCATCAGTAGCAATCATCGATGCAAAGAGGGACGAACACCCTCGAAATCGAAGTTTCAATCGAAGAAGCCCTAACATTAGAAGGGGGAAAACAAACAATTATATACCTAAATCGTCCTTTAATCGCTTTAGAGGACCAAGTTTTCAACAGAAAACCCTTAAATCGTTCCTCACAGGATGAACCGGTGAAGACGGCGGTGGTGATTTACGTTTACTCAACAATAATTGCTTGGATGATGGCGATGGTGCTTTAGGTTTGTCTCATCAGTCTTCGCCTCAATGATGGTGATCGTGGCTTAGGGTGTTGGTTGAGGGAGTTTGCTGAGAAAGTCCCAGAAGGAGCAAGCAGGTGGAGATGAAAGTAGAATAGTGGGAATACTGGTGTGCTGTTATGTTGTAGTTGGTAGCCAATAGGATTCTTAGGTTAATTACGTGAATGAGTATGTAGTTTAATAATAATAATAATAATAATAATAATAATAATAATAATAATAATAAATCGTAGGATTTGTGGCTACGATTGACCGGGAAAAAAAATTAGGCCGCCGGTCCCAAGTTCGCCGGTTATTTTTTCTTGGTTGGTGGCTGTTGGTAGCGACGGTGTTCATCATCTTCCTTTAACAGTGAGTTTGGTAACGATTCATTCCCTTCAATTTGTTTGTTTGCTTATTTGCTTCATTTATTTGGTGAATGGATTGAGGGTTGTAGCAGCTAGCAGGAAGATTAGGGGAGAAGATTGAGTTGTATCATTACTCAATTGAATTTGTGCCCACAAGGTGTTTGTTAAAAGTCCCCTATGAGTTTTTTCTTGGCTTCATGGTTATAATTTTATTGGTGTATGGGGATTTTGTCTCTGTCATTTTAGCTATGCACTACAACTAAAGGTTGTGTGCAGTTATGTCGCATGCCACAGTGAAGTTTCATTGTCCCTTTGTGGGTCTTAGTGGCTGTCAAAATGGAAGTGGAAATGGGCTTGTTAGAAGTTCTCTTATCAAGCATCTTAGTGATCGTCATTGTGGTATCGATGCGCGGGATATCACTCGACATTCTCTTACTTCTAATTTGGGTGTTTATACTGAGGCTGATGTTACTTTTAGGCGTATGGGGATTTGGTTATGTGGTGTTTGCTACAAAACACACACGGTACGTGCTAAGTGCCGTCATGGTAGGGGCCCGGATGTGCCGCCCCCCGATGAGGGAAATGGTGTTGTTCGTTTTGTGCTTCATAATTTTTCCAAGCCACTAGCTCCCTCTTCTCCTGCTCGACTTTGTATTGAGGATGGTTCAGTGCGTGATCATAACGATGGTTTTGACGTGGCTCTCCTGGATCAGTTGTTCTCTAAGGGGTTTCGTACGGTTAAGTCTATCCCTCCCAAGTGTCGTTTGGGGTTTTCTCGGGTTTTGAAAGGTGCTCTTGATAAGGTGATCTTTAAGCCTGATGACATTTCTAGTTGGGTCTCTTTGTTGGTGTTACCCCTTTGTACCCTTAAAACCTTTCGGCCACGGAGTAGTCGTGAGTCTAGGTCTTCGATAAAGCGTCGGCATCAGGAAGAGAATATTTCCCGTGCTATTTGCTCTTGGGGGACAGCGGGTGGGAGTTTACAGCTTGTGAGGGAGTATTTGGCAGAGGATTCTCCTATGTTGTCAGTGGTTGATGATGAGGTCCTTGATTTGGAAGAGCGTAATATTAAGCAGTGTCGTAGGAAGATTTGTGATGGCCATTACACCGCTGCAGCTCGTGTTCTTTCTTCATCAGGCGTTGCTCCTTATAATGACGCCACACTGACTTGCTGTCTAAGCACCCTTCTTCTATCGCTCCATCCTTGCCTGATATGACGGTTGATCACCTTCACCTCGTTACGACTTCTGCTGTTGTTTTGGGCCAGATTAAAAGTTTTCCTCGGGGCACTTCATGTGGTAGGGATGGTTTACGTGCACAACACCTTTTGGATTGCTTGAGTGGTGCTGCTGTGGCAGTCTCGGATGAGTTGGTTGGCTCTATTACCGGAGTCGTTAATCTCTTTCTAGCTGGAAGGTGCCCTATGGAATTAGGAGAGTATATTGCTAGTGCTCCCCTCACACCGCTTGTCAAGCCCGGCGGTGGTCTTCGTCCTATAGCTGTGGGTACTGTTTGGCGACGTCTTGTTTCAAAGGTTGGCGCTGCTATGGTTGGCCAGTCTTTGGGAAGTTACTTCGATGGTCTTCAGTTTGGTGTTGGTGTTTCTTCAGGTGGTGAGGCTATTCTTCATGCTGTGAATCGGCTGATTGAGGATCGTGGCTCTGATGTTGGCCTCTCTATGTTATTAGTTGATTTTCAAAATGCCTTCAATCTAGTTGATCGTACGGTCATGTTACGTGAAGTTCGCCGCCTTTGTCCGAGCCTTTCTCGGTGGGTTGAATTTTGCTACTCTAATCCAGGCAGATTGTATTATGGGAACCACACATTATGGTCTTCTCAGGGGGTGCAACAGGGTGATCCCCTTGGTCCGCTGCTTTTTGCTTTGGTCCTACAACCCTTAGTTTCTAAAATCAGAGATAATTTTGAGGTTTGTCTTCAGGCGTGGTATTTGGATGATGGTACTATTATTGGGGACACTTTGGTGGTGGGGAAGGTTTTGCATTTGATTATGGAGGATGGGCCTCGTTTTGGGCTGCATCTCAACGTTGAAAAAACTGAAATTTTCTGGCCTACGGAGGACCCTCGCAGCAGGAAAGTAGGTGTCTTTCCTCCTAATATCGCTCGGCCTTTAAATGGTGTTAAGTTGCTTGGGGCCCCCGCAAGTTCCGATCCTGGTTTTTGTAGTGAACTGGTGATGCAAAGGGTGACCAAGTCCATTGCGCTTATGGATAAGGTTGCTAAGCTTGATGATCCTCAGTGTGAGTTGTTGTTGCTTAGGGCATGTACGGGAGTTTCTAAACTCTACTTTTCCTTGCGTACTTGTCCTCCTAGTGTATTTGAGGCGGCTCAACGCGCTTTCGATGGAGCTCTTCGATCTTCCTTGGAGCGTATTGTTACTGCTTCAGGGCCTGGGTTTGGTGATTGGCAGTGGCGGCTTGCCACCTTGCCATTTGCATTTGGAGGGCTTGGTGTTTATTCTGCGGGAGATGTTCGTCATTATGCTTTTCTGGCTTCTCGATTACAGTCTGCTGGATTGCAGACCAAGCTACTACGTCATGCGAGTATTGTTGGTCTTGGTCGTGCTTTTGAAGATGCATTGGGTCTGTTTAATAAAACAGTTGAGTTTGATATTTTAGGTAATCCGAGTGAGGTCGCTGCCCCAATACTCATGAAGAAATTGGCAGATGTTTATTTCACAAAGGTTACCGCTTCTGCAGAATCCACTTTTTCGTTATCTCCCCGACAATCGGCCTTATGGAAATCGCAGCAGGGTGATCACACCTCTGCTTGGCTAAGGGCAGTCCCTATTTTGGGGTTGGGTCAGACGATGAACGCAAAGACTTACCGATGTGTGTTGTGCTACCGGTTAGGTGTTCCATTGTTCTCTATCTCGACGGCATGCTCTGCCTGTTCAAGGGTTTTTACTGGGGATATTTTCGGGGATCACGCGGTGTCTTGTGCTGGTATGGTGGGTATTAAGCATCGACATAATGTTGTTCGGGATTCCCTTGTTGATGTTTGTTATCGATCTGGGATTTCAGCGAGAAAGGAGGTTGACATTGGGTTGTCTGGAGGGAACGACAGGGCCCTCAGACCTGCAGATGTGTTACTTTATTCCTGGGATTGTGGTCGCGATGTTTGTGTTGACTTGACAGGGTCTTCTCCTTTGACACAGTCTGGGCTTTCTGACTTTGTCCCTGGACGTGCCGTGGTTGATGCGGCTCGTCGGAAGCGGGTCAAGTACGAATCTAGCTGTCAGACGATTGGTTATGGTTTCATTCCTTTCTCATTTTCTTCCCTTGGGGAATTAGAAAAGGATGCTGTTTCTTTGCTAAAGCGGGTTCAGAAGAGTTCGATGGCGCAAGATATTGGTGCCGGTGCTGCTGCTCATATTTTTACTAGGATAGGTTTTGCTATTGCTAGAGGTGTGGGGGCCCAGATTATCTCTAGGCTCCCCACTAATTTTTTGTAAGTTTTAATACTTTTAAGTTGATTATTATTATAATAATAATAATAATAATAATAATAATAATAATAATAATAATAATAATAATAATAATAATAATAATAATAATAATAATAAATTTATACAATTTCAACTATAAATATAATACACTCAAACACAATTTTATACAACACAACTCTCTTTTCTCTCATTTCTTTCTAAATTTTATACAACTTTGCAAACATAATAACTTCTCAAACACTATCAATGGCTCCGATTACGGTTTTGATGGACGTATATTACGGAGGTAAACCAACGTTTGACTGGAAGTCATATGCTAGCGGGAAAAAAAATCATTTGATGATTATTAGGGATGGCAAAATGACCCGTACCCGATGGGGAAACCCGAAACCCGTTATAATTGGGCCGAGTCTGACCCGAGTCCGTCGGGTCATGGACCGGGTATGGGGATAGTTACAAAAAAATTTCCGGGTTCTGGTATGGTTTTGGATACAAACCCGTGTACCCGACCCGAAAACCCGTATACCTGGCTCGAGGAATTTTAATAATTATTTTTATGTAAAATTTTAGAATTCGTATTATATTGTTAATGTATGAAAGATTTCTCTTATTTGTTTTGAAAGCAAGTATAATTTTATTCAGTATAATCATATACAACAAGTTTTCGAGATGTGATATTTTATATACTTTGTGTATTTGAGTATCTTAAAAACTTTTCAATCAACTTTTTGTATGTGATATTTTATAATACTTTAAACATGAAGTAGTTAAGTTATTTTTTGATATTTTAAATTGGTAACTTATTGAAAAATAGATACATAATGACTAGTCGGGTATACCCGTGGGAAAACCCGAAATCCGATAGTATGTAAGTAAATGGGGACCCGACGGGTTTCGGGCCGGGTTTGGGGCGGGGTTTCTTAATCGGGTTCATTTCCGGGATTACCTAAACCCGGCCCAAACCCGACCCGACCTGATGCCATCCCTAGATGATTTTGATGTTAATGACTTTGATTTATCAAAGTTGAACAAGTTCCTCGAAGAAGAAATGTCGATCGTATTTTTGGATATTGTGTATTTCGACGACCACAAGAAAGAATTGTTGTTCCTGTTTGCGGATATCGTACGGGATGCTCAAAAAGAACGAGATAATACGCTCTTGTACAATTAGACCAATTGAGCTATAATTGGACCCCTTCCAATTCGAGTACTCTCGAGTCAGGCTACGTGAGTCAGGACTCATTTGACGAAAAATACTAGAGTTGTTTATGTAATCGTCGTATTATGTGATGACCCGGAAATTTCTGACCAAATTTAAACTTAATCTTTAACGTTTCCGACACGATAAGCAAAGTCTATGAAGTTGAATCTCAAAATTTTAAACTATTCAAATACCCTTCGATTTTTCTCAACGATTCGCGAACAATTATATGTAAATAGATACATATATATACTATAACTTGAAAACGTAACAAAGTGTTATGAAAATGATACTGTGCATTAACCTTATTGGTTTGATTATCTGATTGATATTTAGATAAGTTAACTAAAACGTTTAAGATGAACCAGTAAAACACTAATTTGCTACAGTATTTTCGAATTGCTACAGTACCCGAAAAGCTACAGTGTTTATGAAAATTACTATTTGGTACAGTAAAAAAAACTTTGCTACAATAACTTTGCTACAGTAAAACACTATTTTAAAATGAAAATGTATATATGTATATGTATATAACGAGACGATGATTTATAGAAGTAAATGATCAAAATACTCGAAAGTTTAAGATATACTTCGAATGATATAATTTAGGGATAATTTAAGGCAATATTTTGACAAAGGTACGTGACACGAAACGTAAAATGCAAGTTTTCTAAGCGTACGAAAATGCATTCGAAAAACCGGAACTGGGACATAAGTCGAGTGATGACGTACGACTTATCAGAACTAAAATTATTAATCAACTATGCACATGAATTTAATATAATATATAATTAATTATTTAAATTAAATATATTATATACATTATATAAAAACATGTCGACAAGCAAAAAGTTAAGAAAATGTGAGCTGGAATCCTAGGCCATGCGATCTGTAACGACCCGGAATTTTTCGATCGTTCTATACTTATGAGATTAATATTTACACAAATTAAACCTTACCAACATGATAAGCAATTCAAACTGTTGAGACTTATATTTTTGAAAAGAGTTTTACACAACGTTTGACCGTCCAATTTGACCGATGATATCACGAACTATATAACACACGATAATTATACGATTATGTATATGTACATATCTATACATATTTAACATGATTTAAGGATGGTTTAACATTTCTTTGTGAACTAACAACAATGAGTTATAAGTATACTTTGAGACCACTAACTTAAGTTTTCAAAACGATAACTATATGTAACGTTCTTTGACATATATACTTACAATCTATAATGTGTTGTGATTTATGTCACCAATATGATTTAAGTGTAATGGGATTAATTTGTAACCAAAATAATCTTGATAAATATCGAACAAGTTTGGGGAAGTGTGGAGTGCACACTTGTTTGAACTTATCTTGATTATGACGGGGGTTCGGGGGCAGCGCCCCCGATAAGCGGGGTCCAAGGGGCAGAGCCCCTGGCTGGGGTCGAGCTGCCAGGTCAGCTTGGAAAAAATTTTTTGGGCTAACATTGCTTTATTAAAAATGTCTTAAAATTTTATTTTTGGCCCGGTTGGACCCAATATAAAAGCCCGATTTTGAGCTTCTTTTACCGTATCATACTCATCATCCATACGTATTTACTATTGGTAAATACACATCAAATCAATATCCTTATCAGCTTTAGATCTGCCCTAGATAAGAGGGAATCTTATTTGTAAGCTAGCATACATTATTACTCAAAAATTCAACACAATAATTTGTCCTTGTTCCCTCAACAACCAGACTGTCCTATAAGTATCACCATCACCTTGGTTTTTCATTTCATTCTTACAACCATCTTTCTCTAACTAAAAACACACTCTTAGGAACTCTAAGTGTTCTTCACAATCTCAGCAAATACTCATGAAGAACTAGCTTCATGAACAACCTATAATCATCATAAGAAAGTTTGATCAAGATTATTTTCTATCTTTTCCAGTAGCTTTAACCAAGTAACTTGAGGTAGTAACCTTATTCATAATCTTATTCAATTCATATTTATATAGCTATCTTATTTTGTGTTATAAAATTTTTAACAACAAGAACATAGTTTGAATGATTTCAAACCTGTTCGCAAACTAAATAGATCCTTCTAATTTGATTTTTAAAACACTTCAAAACCTGTAATATATCATATTATGACAAAATCGGATTAATCATATCTTGGTTAATTAACATAATATTTAATATATATTTACTTATGATTTGATTTTATATATTCCAGGACCACCCGTAAACAACACGAGAAAATTAATCATAAGACCTCATGATTGTACGCAACAAGTCATCTGACAACACGGTACTTTATGTACGCAACACGTCATTTGACAACATGGTACCATGGGTCGAGATTAATTCTGATCAATACGAATACGATGGGGTCTTTATTTATTTTATTGAGCAACTAATTGTGGACCATTAACAACAGACTGCTAACTACGGACTAAGAAAATATTAAAAGTATTATAAGTATATATATATATATGTAACGATTACTTGAAAAGAAAATATGTTGATATATTATATATATGGTTAGGTTCGTGATATCTATCGGAGGCCAAGTCGAGTTAAATACCTTCAAGGAAAAGGTGAGTATATAGTCCCACTTTTAAACTCTAAATATTTCGGGATGAGAATACATGCATTTTATGAATTACGTTATGGACACAAGTGATTAAAAATATATATTCTACGTTGAGTTGTACCACTGGCATACTTCCCTGTAGCTTGGTAACTATTATTTACATGAGGTATTGTAAACGCGAATCCTGTTGATAGATCTATCAGGCCTGACAACCCCAACCGGACTGGACGACCAGTATTCAACGGTTGCACAGTACTTCGTTTCGGTAACTACACTTGGTACGGTGTAGTAAGATTTCATAATAAAGGGAATATGCGACGTTGATTAAATGTTAAGTATGGTTATCAAGTGCTCAACAACTTAGAATATTTTTATTAAAACGTTTATATATGAAATCTTGTGGTCTATATTTATAACGCTGCCGGCATTAAACCTATATCTCACCAACTTTATGTTGACGTTTTAAGCATGTTTATTCTCAGGTGATAACTAAAAGCTTCCGCTGCAACATGTTGAATTTAAGCAAGATCTTGAGTATGCATATTTGTGTCAAAAATAAAACTGCATATCGGAGGATTTGTAATGTAAAATATGTTGGAGGTCGTATTGTTATTATCACATGTAAAGTTTGTAAGTCTAAGATTATCGCTAAACGATAATCATTATTAAGTTGTTTAAACATGGTATTTGTAATAAAAGCTATGGTTTGTATTGTAAAAACGAATACAGTTTTTGAAAAATGTCGCATATAGAGGTCAATACCTCGCGATGAAATCATATGTTATTGTATTCGTCCTTATGGTTAAGGTCGGGTTATGACATGTGGTATCAGAGCGTTGGTCTTAGAGAACCAGAGAATTTGCATTAGTGTGTCTTATCGAGTTTGTTAGGATGCATTAGTGAGTCTGGACTTTGACCGTGTTTGATTTTGAAAACTATTGCTTATCCTTGTTGGTTAAAAATTAATATGTAAATATTATGTGGTATTAACGTGCTAGTTGTTATGTGATAGATGTCTGGCTTAGAACTTATTATCACATTCAGCGACTCCGAACCAGACTCTTCAGATGGTGTTCCAGTCATTAATCTATCCGATGATGAAAACGACACCTTTGGGGAAGACTCACAAGTTCCGGATGAATCAATTGAAGAGGAACCGGAAAGTGATCCTGAGGAGGAAGAAATACAGGAAATTACGAAAGACAAGTTCGAACGAGGAAAGAAACGAAAGGCTACTGAAATGGAAAATCTAAATCCCGAGTCTAGAGAGAATGTTATGGCACCAACTCCACCAGATACTTCCACACCTATTCCCGCTATTCCTATTAGTTCTATCCCAACATCCAGTTCTTCGGTTCCTCAGCCAAAACGCAGGGAGACAACCAGGATAACCTTTAAGCGATTTCTTTAAACACAAACGCTTTGGGTTAAATGATGCGCTGTTGTTTTAAACCATGGGATCATATAATGTTTTGTATAATATTACTAGTGTGGTTTGCTTAATGTTTGATGTAAGATAAGCATATGTAAAATAGTGAAGTGTGAAATGCAATAATTTTCCATGGTTAAGTATTATTTGGGTGGTAGTAATTGATTTTCGTACTAAGCTATTAAGTATGAACTTTAACGGGTAGGTACTACCCTAGATATAATTATAAACCATGGGTTACCTAATTTTTTCAAGTATAAATACCCCTCATGTGATGACCCGGGAATTTTCGACTAAATTTAAACTCAATCTTTATATGTTTCCGACACGATAAGCAAAGTCTGTAATGTTGAAATCTCAAAAACTTTGAAAACTATGTTCATGTGTTCAATTAACCTTTGACCATTCTTGACGATTCGCGAACAACTGTTTGTAAATAAGATATGTATAAATAAATATATGTGGATATATATTATGACTTGAAATAGGTTAATAAAATATTATATGATTTATTTGTTAGAACTACTTGTGTAAAATAAAATATTATATATATTATTATTATATATGATCATGCTCTATTTATGATAACACTATCGGCACACATAAATAAAATTTAGGTTACCAAACTATTTTTACGCAAGTTAAATTTCTGAACTTTAGTTTAATTAGTGGGAGATGGGAAAGCATTAAATCTTGTTTTATTATTAATGACGAGTTAAAGTAATGGGCCATAATTACAACTTTTGTATTAAAAATTCAAAACATAAATTTAACTTTATATGTACTACGTGTTTCTATTAGTGCATATTAAACTTATTTTGATTCCTTTATTTTTTAATCAAATAATTGTTAAATGTTATTCTGGTAATGTTATATATACTTATATATTAGAGTTTCAATATTTCTTTACACCCACTATCTTCAATCAATATCACATCTCAATTATAAATATTCACATCACAATAAAGTGAAAGATGATGTGTTGACAGTTGTAAATTGGATGAAATCCAAAGTTATTATAATTGACATGTGAACCATTGTCTAAATTTTTGGATCCTTCATGACCCACCATTTTGTTATGATACTAGTATTTCTTGCTACTTTTGATTTACGATCAATCAAATATTACACAAGCATATACAAACGTCCCCTCATTCCTTATCTTTAGTTCATTTCATATTACTATTAGTTTTGTGAATCTCTTTTACTTTATGTAACACATAATGCACTAACACATATTATAACCCATTACTAGTACTACTCGATTATTTTTTCTGCTATCTGACTTTTGTGTGGAGTTTGCACTACTAGCCAAATGCTTTTCTTATTCTTCATATATAACCACATATATTTTATCACTTTCAAGTGCAACTATGAGTTATATTATTTTGTGTAACAAGAACTACTCTGTTTCTTCTTCCATCGATCAAGGACACCACTAGTCACCACCACCTTTGATCACCACGAAGACCACGACCATAACAACCAAAAATCACCACACCACTCTCAAACCACCACCTTCATCAACCCTCACGACCACCATCACTGCTACTGCTTTTCTTCCTGATTGAACACCACAAACCACCACGAACAACCACCGCTATGATGTTGCTATATTCCTATTTTCTATTTTCGTTTCATCCATCATCGAGCCACCACCTTCACAATCAAGAACACCATATTAGGTCAACACCATCATCAATATAAGCTGATGTATGTACTTCTATTTTTCTATAGTGAAAACCGCCATCACCACTTTTGCTACAACCGTGAACCAGGAACACTCTTCAATTGCTACCAGCAGCTTCTACTGCTAATAACCGTCGGACCACCACCCCAAGCCACCGGGGAACCACCGTAAGCATCACCACCCTTTCTTAAATTATTTTTTTTTTCCCCTCTCATCTTTTTATCCGATCACCACCTTGAACCAACTTGCAAACTCCAAACAATCACCACCACCATAATCCACTAAATATATATATATATATATATATATATATATATATATATATATATATATATATATATATATATATATATATATATATATATATATATATATACTCGATAATGAAGATGATGAGCAGTGATTTTAATCGATGATGGAAAGTTACTGCTATGATAATACCTGTTATGTTTTCGTTTTAAATCGAAATCACAAACACCTGCAATTGGTTCAAATTTCTATTTTCTTGTTATTCAAAATCTTGTTTGATCGAACACTACCTTCACAAAACCCTTTCATTTTCTTTCTTTTATGGGTTATTTTCCTATCATCAAATAACAACCTGATACAAGGATGATGATGAGTTTGTTTTCGATTAAGTCAATCGTGAAATAGAAAAAGATAATAAATGATGATCGTGAGATGATGTAGGTATGTTTTGTACGTAAATGGTGATAACCGATGATGATTAATGATGAAAGCTTAATGAACGAAGGAGGAGGGGGGCGATGTAAGCTGCATAAGTGGAGAACAGCTTCGGTCAAATTTTTTTCTTCTTTTTATTATTCCAGCCGACAAGATATATACCAACCATGGACCTTAATGCTATCTAGGCTTAATATTATAAGTGGGCTAAAGAAAATGTAATTGGGCCGTATTCTGTTGTAGTAGTGGGCCGAGACAGAGATAACGGGATATGTATACATGGGTTGCGAATTAATTCAGAAAATAGTAATGGATCAATGGTTAAGGGTGTTGTGGGTGAGCGTGAGGTCTTGGGTTCGAGCCCGGGCATGGGCACTTATTCTTTTTGGAGCCTTATTTTCTAAGTAAGGTAGTTACTATTATTACTCTTATTGTTATTATTAGTATTATCATTTAATATTATAATTATTATTATTGTTACTAAGATAAGTATTAGTTATCAATTATTATTATTAAGATTAAGATTATTATTGTTATTATTAATTATTAAGGTATGTATTATTATTAATGTTATCATTATTATTATTAATGTAAATATTAGTATCATTATCATTATTAGTAAAATTATTATTTTTTATTTTTTTTGTTATTACTATTAATATTTATATTTGTTAAAATTAATATTTTTATGAAAAGTATCATCTTTATTAAAGTTATCATTGTTATTATTATTAATAAAGTTATTATTATTATTATTTAGTAAATCATTATTATCAAAACTATCATTTCTAACAGATAAATATTTTGTACATAAAATACACTTATTACATATACTATAATTTTATTAATATTTCATATAACTATATATCAAACATATTAACATTTTTATATAAATACTCATATATAACAAACTAAATATTTTTAATATAACACTAATTAATATAAGTATATAAATATTAATCATTTTAATCATATGCACAAATTAAATATATAAGATATATAACCTAAGATATAATATATGATTATATGTATTAATATATATATAACTGATATAGGTTCGTGAATCCGAGGCCAACCCTGCATTGTTCAGTTTCTTCGTATGAATATTTTTACTACAAAATATTGGATTGTGAGTTTTCATTACTCCCTTTTTATATATATTTTTGGGACTGAGAATACATGCGCTGCTTTTATAAATGTTTTACGAAATAGACACAAGTGATCGAAACTACATTCTATGGTTGGATTATCAAATCGAATATCACCCTATATAGTCTGGTAATCTAAGAATTAGGGAACAGAAACCCTAATTGACGCGAACTCTAAAGATAGATCTATCGGGCCCAACAAGCCCCATCCAAAGTACCGGATGCTTTAGTACTTCGAAATTTATATCATGTCCTAAGGAGGATCCCGGAATGATGGGGATATTCTAATATGCATATTGTGAATGTCAGTTACCAGGTGTTCAATCCATATGAATGATATTTTTGTCTCTATGCATGGGACGTATATTTATGAGAAATGCAAATGAAAATCTTGTGGTCTATTAAAATGATGGAAATGATTATTTATGTTAAACTAATGAACTCACCAACCTTTTGGTTGACACTTGAAAGCATGTTATTTCTCAGGTACGAAAGAAATCTTCCGCTGTGCATTTGCTCATTTTAAAGATATTACTTGGAGTCATTCATGACATATTTCAAAAGACGTTGCATTCGAGTCATTGAGTTCATCAAGATTATTATTAAGTCAATTTTAGCTAGATATATTATAAAATGGTATGCATGCCGTTAACTTTCGATGTAATGAAAGATTGTCTTTTCAAAAACGAATGCAATGTTTGTAAAATGTATCATATAGGGGTCAAGTACCTCGCGATGTAATCAACTGTTGTGAATCATTTATAATCGATATGGATTTCGTCCGGATGGATTAGGACGGGTCTTCACAGTTGGTATCAGAGCGGTGGTCTTATTGAACCAGGTCTTGCATTAGTATGTCTAACTGATAGTCGTTAGGATGCATTAGTAAGTCTGGACTTCGACCGTGTCTGCATGTCAAAAGTTTTGCTTATCATTTTTGTCAGAAATCATCTGTTTATCATCCTTAGGAAATTACCTGCTTATCATTCTTAGTCTAGACACATCTTACTGCAATGATTGCATGAATAGTGTATAGACAAAATTCGTATCTTAGCGTATCTGCTAATTCATATCTTGGCATATCTGTTACAGTAGACTTTACCTGACAACTTCCGTAGATTCCTCCGTAACTTATGGGATATTAGTATTATATATGCATATGTAAATTAGATATTGCAGGGTACTAATCTACATCCTATAATCTATTTCTTATCGAAAATCCTTCATCTAATCGTACGAGATGAATCCCTCAACCAGTTCGAATTCCTCGGATTCCGACAGCTATTCCGATATGGATTTTCACCTAAGCTCCGAAAGAAGCGTCACTAGAATGAATTCAACCAAACAACCATCCCCAATTCATTTGATGAGTTCGTAGTCGACTTAAACAATGGAGACGCGAAGAAGGCGATCCCTTCCACCAACCGAATTCACCTCTTGACAATGAACCTGAAGCGTTTACCGGCGAACCTGTTCGAGACACCATTTTCAATCTCATTTCCAGGGTAACTCGACAAGATTATATTCTATCCACAATTCTGAACCTTATTCATCCGCTCGTTCTGATCGACAATCATCCTGGAGTAAGAAGTCAACGAACTTCGCGATCGAAAAATCAATTCGGAGAATATGGTGCAAAATGTACCAGCTTCAGCAACATCACCGGCACCAACAGTACCATCAGTAACAGCACCAGTACCATCAACAATCCATGCTTCAATATCACTATCTGGACTTCGAGTATAATCATCATTCTACGTATCGTTCTATATCTATTATTTTCGTTCTTCATGACTATTATGTAATCTCTAATGTTTTAGAGATTATGTACTCTAGTTCTAGCCATAAATCCGATGAGTTTAATATCACATTGACTCATTAAATCGATGATTACATCTGAAGAAAATATATATGTATATATATTTTCATAAAGATTGTAATTAAAAATTCTTTCGTACAAACTGTTAATGGTGAAAATATTTTAACAGGTAGGTAATACCCGAGGAAATATTTAGATTTCACATTAATAAGTTACACTGTACATTCTTCGAATCTGATTCAACAGTCCTTTACTATCTTACTTACATCCACCGATATACAAATTCGTTCACCACAGAATAACCATTTTCATCCAATTTCATATTTGAATTTTGATTTATCAGAAACCAACAAGTGGCATAATGAAGAAAACATTGGACAAAATAAAATTTGTTAGAAACAAACGAATTAACTAATCGAAAATTTTGTTAAGAATCCACGCTAACTGATCCTAGCTAACTATTCCTAGCTAACTGATTACATCTTATTTATCGCAATTTAATTATCGCAATTTACATTCTCGCAATTTTATTTATCGTCATTTAAATTCTATTATTTACTTTACGCACCTTATTTATCATTAATTAATTATTGTTATTTATTTTACGCACTTTAAATATCGGGACACGTATACAAGGTTTTGACATATCATATCGACGCATCTATATATATTATTTGGAATCACCATAGACACTCTATATGCAGTAATGATCGAGTTCTCTATACAGGGTTGAGGTTGATTCTATAATAATATATATACTTTGAGTTGCGATCGAGTCTGAGACGTATACGGGTCACGACACGTATTAATTAATTCAAATATAATATATTAAACTATATATGAATTACTGGACTGTTAGCTGTGAATTATCGACTTTGGACTAATGACATTGGACAATTAAAATGAATTAAAATATTGATTATAACATATGAAACTAAATAATTCTTCAAGTTTGCCACTTGATTTCATCTTAAACCTCATTTGTATCTTGACGATTACAATCTGCGTTCAAACCTTTCATAATTCTTGAAAACACCCCAATCGAGAGGATGAACCAACCGCATTCCAGCTACGAAAGAAAAGATTAATGCATATAGTAATGCACCTGAAAACACTCAGAACCTGAGTAAACGTTTAACACATATATGTGCTAGCTCCTTTGGCATTTATTACCGAAAATAACATTGCAACTCTTTTTCAAATTAGCCAATTTTGTCACAGCTTCAACAAATCAACTCCGACTTCCATTTGAATTAGCCTTATTATAACCTCGATATATAAGTTTTCCTGACGTCATCGTTACCGGGGAACCGTTTATATTCCACCACATTAGCAGTAAACTTACCAGCAACTTCATTACTCATTGTCTTAAGTCTCTCCGAAGAACCATTATAGTTGTTCGTTAAAAACTATTCATATACTCATCCGCATCTTGTAACAAGAACTGCCATACCAATTATAGGGAATCAGCAATCGGTACTTTGAAAACTCACAACATATCTACATCAACAATGATATGTATAACGTTTATCTCTTAGAGTTATGATCTTTCATTATGAAATTCTGAAAAGCACTCAGTCTACAAATCAATACTCCGAATGTTGAAAAAGCTGAATGAAGCAGCAGAAACCGTAGATAGCCGTAGACGACCTTAAATCATCGGAAGTTTGATGATAAAGAATAATATGTTGGAAAATCTCAGAAATGTTGGAACTGGAAAACGGATAGAGTTAACCATGAGGGAGACCAAGGACAAACACAAGGACCATACCCTATATTTAAAAAAAAAATCCAGATAATTCTGGATCCGTTGAAATTTTTAGAAAATATCTTGCTCCGAAGCCATGTTAAAATCTTGCGGAAAATCTTTCTCCATCAACCATCGAACTTAGAAATTCCAAAATATCATCATCAATATCTTCGATATTTCTAAGGATATTTTCATAAATATTCTCGTCCGAAATTATATACCTCTTCGTACCTCCTGTGTATCATTATATTGGAAACATTCAATAGAAAATTTAGTACCGAAAAGCAGATTATGCGAAACTATGAAGAAAGCCGTTGACAAATCATAAAGAATAAGTTTGACTTCAAAGAATCCAAATGATTCAATTTCTGCTAAAGTCTTTAGTGAATATCTTGCTCCTTACTCTAAACCCTTGCAGATAATAGTTTCTATCATCCTCTGATCTTAGATATTCCGAGATTTTATCGTATCTTTTATTATAAATATTCTCAATATTTCTGAAGATATCTTCATAAATATTATCGTCCTATATTAATTATCTCTCCGCATTATCTGTTTTAAATCATAAAAGCAACTGTTTTAGTTTCTATATCTTTGAAAACCTAGAATTAGAAGTAAGAATGATTTTGAAGTAGTGTTGGGAACTGATGCATGAGTTAGTATAATATAATGACACTTGATCAACGTGATTATATTACAGTAAGTCATGCTGAGTTCTAATGGAACGTGATGATTCACAGATCATAACGTCATCATGTGCCATGTTACATAATTCTTTCATTCTGCTTAACTTCTGAACATATCAAGAAAGTATATTCTTGATAGTTCTATTCTCAGTGATTCTGATAATTTGACAGATCAAATCGTGCTATTACGTTCTTTCTTGTTTAGAGCATTAAGTTCATTCGGAACTCCATACCTACAAATTCTGGACCAATACTTGCAAAAAGAAAACAAAAGAATGAAGCTCCGAAATAGAAATGGGAGTATAAATCGCAGCAAATAGGAGAGAGCATTAACTGTGGATAACAATGATTATAGGAGACAGAAGCAGGGACATCGAAATATAAGAGAAAATATAAAGCCCAATAACAACACGGAGATTACAAACCATGGATATTAATACGAATAGCAATATAAAGACACGGTATAATTAAGAATAGTATCACCCCAAGATAATAGTAGAAGTAAACAGATTCTTCTGGTGGAAGATTGAAAAGAAGGATGACAGAAATGATAATTAGAAAAATATCAAGGATTAGAATTGGATTAAGCATTTTCACAATCTTTTGGATATATGAACTAAGAAAGAAAGTATAGGAATGGTGAGAATAATGGAACGGAAGAGCTTAATTTATAATGGAAATATCAGACAGAGTAATCGAGGCAGATCACCGTATTTAATTATAGCGATCTTAATTTCCTTACTCGCCGAAGAATCAAATCTTTTAGATTTCGAAGATTTTCTTTAAATTCCTTGAATTCTGGAATTCAACCCTGACTCTGTCAAAAGTTAAGACGCACCTTAAATTATAAATTCAACCGTTACCACGTCAAAGGTTAAGACGAATCTTTACTTATCCTATTTCAATCTTTTTGTGATAATTTCACTCGAACGCTTCAAATAACTGAGTTGTTTTATTCAAATCACCTGATGGTGATAAAACTTTAATTATTGATTCAAATTCGTCATGAAAACATTTTTATTGTTAGCCATGACGACCTCACTCAAATTTCGGGATGAAATTTCTTTAACGGGTAGGTACTGTGATGACCCGGGAATTTTCGACTAAATTTAAACTCAATCTTTATATGTTTCTGACACGATAAGCAAAGTCTGTAATGTTGAAATCTCAAAAACTTTGAAAACTATGTTCATGTGTTCAATTAACCTTTGACCATTCTTGAGGATTCGCGAACAGCTGTTTGTAAATAAGATATGTATAAATAAATATATGTGGATATATATTATGACTTGAAATAGGTTAATAAAATATTATATGATTTATTTGTTAGAACTACTTGTGTAAAATAAAATATTATATATATTATTATTATATATGATCATGCTCTATTTATGATAACACTATCGGCACACATAAATAAAATTTAGGTTACCAAACTGTTTTTACGCAAGTTAAATTTCTGAACTTTAGTTTAATTAGTGGGAGATGTGAAAGCATTAAATCTTGTTTTATTATTAATGACGAGTTAAAGTAATGGGCCATAATTACAACTTTTGTATTAAAAATTCAAAACATAAATTTAACTTTATATGTACTACGTGTTTCTATTAGTGCATATTAAACTTATTTTGATTCCTTTATTTTTTAATCAAATAATTGTTAAATGTTATTCTGGTAATGTTATATATACTTATATATTAGAGTTTCAATATTTCTTTACACCCACTATCTTCAATCAATATCACATCTCAATTATAAATATTCACATCACAATAAAGTGAAAGATGATGTGTTGACAGTTGTAAATTGGATGAAATCCAAAGTTATTATAATTGACATGTGAACCTTTGTCTAAATTTTTGGATCCTTCATGACCCACCATTTTGTTATGATACTAGTATTTCTTGCTACTTTTGATTTACGATCAATCAAATATTACACAAGCATATACAAAGGTCCCCTCATTCCTTATCTTTAGTTCATTTCATATTACTATTAGTTTTGTGAATCTCTTTTACTTTATGTAACACATAATGCACTAACACATATTATAACCCATTACTAGTACTACTCGATTATTTTTTCTGCTATCTGACTTTTGTGTGGAGTTTGCACTACTAGCCAAATGCTTTTCTTATTCTTCATATATAACCACATATATTTTATCACTTTCAAGTGCAACTATGAGTTATATTATTTTGTGTAACAAGAACTACTCTGTTTCTTCTTCCATCGATCAAGGACACCACTAGTCACCACCCCCTTTGATCACCACGAAGACCACGACCATAACAACCAAAAATCACCACACCACTCTCAAACCACCACCTTCATCAACCCTCACGACCACCATCACTACTACTGCTTTTCTTCCTGATTGAACACCACAAACCACCACGAACAACCACCGCTATGATGTTGCTATATTCCTATTTTCTATTTTCGTTTCATCCATCATCGAGCCACCACCTTCACAATCAAGAACACCATATTAGGTCAACATCATCATCAATATAAGCTGATGTATGTACTTCTGTTTTTCTATAGTGAAAACCGCCATCACCACTTTTGCTACAACCGTGAACCAGGAACACTCTTCAATTGCTACCAGCAGCTTCTACTGCTAATAACCGTCGGACCACCACCCCAAGCCACCGGGGAACCACCGTAAGCATCACCACCCTTTCTTAAATTATTTTTTTCTTTTCCCCTCTCATCTTTTTATCCGATCACCACCTTGAACCAACTTGCAAACTCCAAACAATCACCACCACTATAATCCACTAAATATATATATATATATATATATATATATATATATATATATATATATATATATATATACTCGATAATGAAGATGATGAGCAGTGATTTTAATCGATGATGGAAAGTTACTGCTATGATAATACCTGTTATGTTTCCGTTTTAAATCGAAATCATAAACACCTGCAATTGGTTCAAATTTCTATTTTCTTGTTATTCGAAATCTTTTTTGATCGAACACTACCTTCACAAAACCCTTTCATTTTCTTTCTTTTATGGGTTATTTTCCTGTCATCAAATAACAACCTGATACAAGGATGATGATGAGTTTGTTTTCGATTTAGTCAATCGTGAAATAGAAAAAGATAATAAATGATGATCGTGAGATGATGTAGGTATGTTTTGTACGTAAATGGTGATAACCGATGATGATTAATGATGAAAGCTTAATGAACGAAGGAGGAGGGGGGCGATGTCGGCTGCATAAGTGGAGAACAGCTTCGGTCAAATTTTTTTCTTCTTTTTATTGTTCCAGCCGACAAGATATATACCAACCATGGACCTTAATGCTATCTAGGCTTAATATTATAAGTGGGCTAAAGAAAATGTAATTGGGCCGTATTCTGTTGTAGTAGTGGGCTGAGACAGAGATAACGGGATATGTATACATGGGTTGCGAATTAATTTAGAAAATAGTAATGGATCAATGGTTAAGGGTGTTGTGGGTGAGCGTGAGGTCTTGGGTTCGAGCCCGGGCATGGGCACTTATTCTTTTTGGAGCCTTATTTTCTAAGTAAGGTAGTTACTATTATTACTCTTATTGTTATTATTAGTATTATCATTTAATATTATAATTATTATTATTGTTACTAAGATAAGTATTAGTTATCAATTATTATTATTAAGATTAAGATTATTATTGTTATTATTAATTATTAAGGTATGTATTATTATTAATGTTATCATTATTATTATTAATGTAAATATTAGTATCATTATCATTATTAGTAAAATTATTATTTTTTATTTTTTTTGTTATTACTATTAATATTTATATTTGTTAAAATTAATATTTTTATGAAAAGTATCATCTTTATTAAAGTTATCATTGTTATCATTATTAATAAAGTTATTATTATTATTATTTAGTAAATCATTATTATCAAAACTATCATTTCTAACAGATAAATATTTTGTACATAAAATACACTTATTACATATACTATAATTTTATTAATATTTCATATAACTATATATCAAACATATTAACATTTTTATATAAATACTCATATATAACAAACTAAATATTTTTAATATAACACTAATTAATATAAGTATATAAATATTAATCATTTTAATCATATGCACAAATTAAATATATAAGATATATAACCTAAGATATAATATATGATTATATGTATTAATATATATATAACTGATATAGGTTCGTGAATCCGAGGCCAACCCTGCATTATTCAGTTTCTTCGTATGAATATTTTTACTACAAAATATTGGATTGTGAGTTTTCATTACTCCCTTTTTATATATATTTTTGGGACTGAGAATACATGCGCTGCTTTTATAAATGTTTTACGAAATAGACACAAGTGATCGAAACTACATTCTATGGTTGGATTATCAAATCGAATATCACCCTATATAGTCTGGTAATCTAAGAATTAGGGAACAGAAACCCTAATTGACGCGAACTCTAAAGATAGATCTATCGGGCCCAACAAGCCCCATCCAAAGTACCGGATGCTTTAGTACTTCGAAATTTATATCATGTCCGAAGGAGGATCCCGGAATGATGGGGATATTCTAATATGCATATTGTGAATGTCGGTTACCAGGTGTTCAATCCATATGAATGATATTTTTGTCTCTATGCATGGGACGTATATTTATGAGAAATGCAAATGAAAATCTTGTGGTCTATTAAAATGATGGAAATGATTATTTATGTTAAACTAATGAACTCACCAACCTTTTGGTTGACACTTGAAAGCATGTTATTTCTCAGGTACTGTGACGACCCGGAAATTTCCGACCAAATTTAAACCTAACCTTTATATGTTTCCGACACGATAAGCAGAATTTGTAATGTTGAATCTCAAAAAGTTTGGAACTACATTCATGTAATCAATTACCCTTTGACTGTGTTCGACGATTCACGAACAATTATGTGTATATAGATATGTATATATAATATATAATAACTGAAAACATTAACAAAGTATTTGATATATATGATACTTTACATGAACGTATTTGTTTCGATATATTTATCGACAGAATTAAGAGATAATATCAAATGATTGAATTATCAGATACATTATGATATGATTACGGGCCAATGTTATGAGGTCCACTGTGATTTAAGAAATCTATTCTTTTTGACAATATTCGGAAAATGGTAAAGTGATCTATAAGTAAGAACGTGGAGTGTAAATAACTTAGATGTTGGATATCGACAAGTTAAGTAACTCGACATTTTTCATTAAGATGATTTCATACGTTTATTAAACCTTTGGACTTTATCCCATGCTTCACCAACAGACTGTAATTTAAAAACTTGAAACCTATTATGAATATATATAATTCTACTTTTCTAAAATGTTTTATGATATAACTATTTAAATTAATATTAAATATATTTATACGCGTATTATACGTACATAGTTTTATACTTTTACTATACTTTAACTTTACCTTTACTTTACTTTTACTTTACTTTTACTTTACTTTAACTTTAATAATTCACTTTAATAATTCACTTTAATAATTCATACTTTAATAATTCACTTTAATAATTCATACTTTAATAATTCACTTTAATAATTCATACTTTAATAATTCAAAAATCTATTATAAATATAATTCAATAGGTTTTATTATTTCATAGAAACTTGAAAATATATTTCTCTAAACTCTCTCAATCGAATTACATATATATATTTACTTAGTATTATATCAAGATATTATTAGTATACATAAAATACTACGACGGAGTTATATTCAGACGATTTCAAAATAAGTTTTCAAACGGGATATAGCTAAGGAAATTATGGGTTATATCTATGGAGGTTATGGATATTTTTCGAGGGTATTGCTCGTGAGGTCAACCTAACGTTTATCATTTTCGTTGCGCCTACGTACTTTCCTGCAATATTGAATCACAATATTGATACGTGAGCATTCATATATTATCTTTTATATATTAATAGTGTATCCCTGACTAGTGCTCGAGTATATATGATTATGCATGTTTGTATGCTTAGTTTCGTCGTTAAATAGTTTATGATAAATCACGAATTTGATACATATGCTACTGAGATAAGTTATATGATATGCATGTCATTGAAAAGCTGAAGAAAAAAATTAATAACTTTTCATTTAGAAATCGTGTGGTTTCGATGAACGGATTTAAAGATATGGTCAACTGAATTATCATTAATTTTAATATTATTATTAAAACGATTATTATAACTGTTATCAGTTGATGTTATTACTAAAATTATCTTTATTACTAAAAATTAATATTTTTATTGAAACTATCATTTTATTATTTTTATCATTATTATTATTATCAATATTATTTTATCAAATAAATATGCGTACAAAGATATTTTTACCATACGTAATGTAATTACATTAATAATACATACCACTATATTTTTATGATATTAAGTGAATTTTATAAATTTTATTACTTGAGATATATAAAAGTATATTTTTATCATATATGAATTTTAATATAAATTTTTATTTATTAATAAATGACTTGTATTATTTAGTATAATAAGATCTGATAAATATATTTAAATATATAAAACTACTATATATAAGTTATATAATAAACATGTATAGATTTTGAAAGTCATTTTGGGTCAAGTTGACTTTTGTTGACTTTTGTTGACTTTTGCATGTCGGTCTCGAGCATTAGGATTGTGATACACTACGACTTGACCTAAATTGTTAGACAGATATTGACCAACATATAAATATATATACTTAATATAGGTTCGTGAATCCGAGACAAACCCTGCACTTGTTCAGTGCCGTCATATACATAATTGCTACAAAATACAGTATTGTGAGTTTCATTTGCTCCCTTTTTAATTGCTTTTGCAATATATATTTTTGGGCTGAGAATACATGCGCTGTTTTATAAATGTTTTACGAAGTAGGCACAAGTACTAAAACTAATTCTATGTGGGTTTAAACCAGAAATATACCCTTAGCTTGGTAACATTAAACTACTTGTCTATGTACGGTAGGCGCGAATCCTAAAGATAGATCTATTGGGCCTGACAAACCACATCCTGACTATGGGATGCTTTAGTACTTCGAGATTATTTTAAACACACCTGATCTGGTGTACTTCAGAGGGTAAAACATGAATGTTAAGGCTTGTTACCGGGTGCCTACAACTTATAGAATACTTTTAAACACTTGCGAGTGTACGAATATTTATGGAAACTGAAATCTTGTGGTCTATTACTATTACGGAAATGATTGATTATGATAAACTAATGAACTCACCAACCTTTTGGTTGACACTTTAAAGCATGTTTATTCTCAGGTATTAAAGAAATATTCCGCTGTGCATTAGCTCATTTTAAGGATATTACCTGGAGTCATTCATGACATACTTTGAAAGACGTTGCATTCGAGTCGTTGAGTTCATCAAGATTAATATTAAGTCAATTATAGTTGGATGTAATATGAAATGGTATGCATGCCGTCAATTTTTGATGTAAAGAAAGTTTGTCTTTTAAAAACGAATGCAATGTTTGTAAAGCGTATCATATAGAGGTCAAATACCTCGCGATGTAATCAACTATTGTGAATCGTTTATAATGTATATGAACGGGTCCTTTCAGGTACGAAAGAAATCTTCCGCTGTGCATTTGCTCATTTTAAAGATATTACTTGGAGTCATTCATGACATATTTCAAAAGACGTTGCATTCGAGTCGTTGAGTTCATCAAGATTATTATTAAGTCAATTTTAGCTAGATATATTATAAAATGGTATGCATGTCGTTAACTTTCAATGTAATGAAAGATTATCTTTTCAAAAACGAATGAAATGTTTGTAAAATGTATCATATAGGGGTCAAGTACCTCGCGATGTAATCAACTATTGTGAATCGTTTATAATCGATATGGATTTCGTCCGGATGGATTAGGACGGGTCTTCACACCTCATTTCTCATTCAAACTCACACCAAAATTTCTCTCATTCTCTCTTTGAAGAATTACTACTAGTAAGTATTCTTTTCTTACCTTTTTTTTTTACTTTTTACTTTTTACTTCGGTTATTATTTTTACCGAAACATGTAAATAATGTTATAAATTATATGCAATTAAAAATAAAATAAATAACATGTATACACTATTACTATTACTAGCACCTATAACCTACTACTTATATTGTAACATAAAAACATTTTGGGATATGTATTAGAGATGTATAGATCTTCGAACTTTCTTGACGAATGGTTTCTATGAGATTCTAGGCAGAGGGTTTGGATTTCCGATTTAAAGGGTCCTATGGCTCAAGTCCCTAGATCTAAATTAGCCATTCGAAGGGAAAGGGGTGATTGGAAGCTTATCTAATACGGCAAGTATCCTAAAATGGAAAACACTGATAAAAGTAGAAACTCTCTAGTCATAGAAACTTAGTAAAATAAGAAACTTTCTAAAAATGGAAACTTTATAAAAATAGTAACTTACTAGGAATAGAAACTTAGTAAAACAAACTATACTTAAACACATACTTAAACTTAAACATGGGCAAAACACTTAACTACTCTTAAATGTCAATAGGTTGACTTTCCTGCTCACTCGTTCAACTCTTTATTCCGAGGAATAACTCTCTCTCTACTTACTAAGGTGAATTCATAGCCCCTCTTTAATTGCTAGCAAACTTACTTACTTTTACTTGGGGTGAGACACATGCTGTTTTTACTTATTACACTTTAGACACAAGTACCAAATTGTTAAACTATGCTATACCCGGCTATGTCCGACTAAGTCCCTACAGTGATATTTTTAATTGCTGCGGAATGTTTAATTATTGGGGGTAGGCCTATCGGGAGTAACGTCCCCGATACATTTGACCAAGTCATTGTATTACTTAATAATGAAATTAAACCGACAAGGACAGACACAACTTGTCATGGGGCAAACTTGAACGTTTAGTCTAAATATCACGCATTGGCATAACTTTTTGATCCTGTGGGAGATCAACTTTACAAACTAAATCTTGTGGTCTAAAACAACGACAAACTTTTTGTTAAACCTGTGAACTTCACTCAACCTTTTTGGTTGACACTTTAGCATGTTTTGTCTCAGGTGCTGTTTGATTCAAGCTCTTATACTTACTGCTTATGTGATGCTACTTGGACATAGGATCAAGAGATATCGCATTTATTACTTCTGCATGTGAACATTTACAATATTGTTATTCCTGTCATTGTAACGACATTTCATTTTCCGCTGCGTACTCATTAAAGTTAAATTCATCATTTAGTATTGTTCTCATTTATTATAATATGTTAGTATGTTTTGATATTAGTGACGTTCCTTCCAGACCCTATTGGGAGGACGTTACAAATATTGAATCTCAATATTGATAGTAAGCATTCATATCTTATCTTTTATATATTAATAGCGTATCCATGTCTAGTGCTCGAGTATAAATGTTTATGCATGCTTGTATGCTTAATTTCGTCGTTAGACAGTTTATTATGAATCATGAATTAAATACATATATTACTGGTAAAAGATATATGATATACATGTTTTTGGAAAGTTGGCGAAAAATCAATAACTTTTCATTTAGATATCGAATAGTTTCGATGAACGGATTAAAAGATATGATCAACTGAATTATGATTGACATTAATTGAAATTGCTCTTGAATCTGCAATTGATATTTAAACAACTTGTTTGTAAGATTAATAAATTGGATTTTTGAATATTAGCAGTCGAATAAATGAATCCTTATATAAAACACGTCTCGTTTTGTTAAGCAACTATCAAAATTGACTTTTTGAAATGACTGTGGATAACTATTGTATGTCGATCTCAAGCATTAGGATTGTGATACACTATGACCTGACCTAGCTTGATAGACATTTATTGACCAACATATGTTCTCTAGGTTGAGATCTACGATTATTTAGTAATCCGAGTTTCGGTCACATTACGATGAACAACTTTATGTGCTGCTAAGGTGAGTTTCATTTGCTCCCTTTTTAATTGCTTTTGCAATTTATATTTTTGGGCTGAGAATACATGCAATTTATTTTAAATGCAATGGATACAAGTACATACTAAATTCTACACTGAGTTTAAACTGAAAATCCCTTAGCTTTGGTAACTAGTAACTGCCAGTTATAAGAACTGTGGGCGTGAGTAGTAGTATATGGATCCATAGGGCTTGATATCCCCGTCCGAGCTAGAGCGCTAGCCTTTTAATTGACGTATGCTATTTGAGAAGCGTACACGTTGGTTTGTGTGTATTATTAAGATGATTATACAAAGGGTACAAATTATATTTACGTTAAGTTTAGTTACCAGGGTGCTCAATCTTGTAGAATATTTTGATAAACGTTTCTGGATGAAACAACTGAAATCTTGTGGTCCACCTTTATATACAGATTATGCGAAACACTAAAACTATGAACTCACCAACCTTTGTGTTGACACTTGTTAGCATGTTTATTCTCATGTTTCTAGAAGTCTTCCGCTGTTTGCTTATATGTTAGACAAGCTATGTGCATGGAGTCTTACATGACATATTTATCAAGGAAACGTTGCATTCACCAAATCATCACCATGTATCTTATTTTGACTGCATTGTCAACGGAAGTATAATTGTAAACTATAATATTACGGTGATTGTCTATATGTAGAAATCATCATATTTCGAAAACATTTGATTTAAATATTCATTTATGGTGTGCCTTTTCAAAAGAATGCAATGTTTACAAAAGATATCATATAGAGGTCAACTACCTTACAATGAAATCGATGAATGACGTGTTCGTCCATATGGATTTGGAGCGATCGTCACATATTAGGACTTTTAATAAGTAGTAATTGTATTAGAACTTTTTAATTATTGTAATTTTTTTATTTTAAGACGTTTTAACTTTTTTTATTTTTGGGACTTTTATAATTAATGTAATCATATTATTAATTTTAATTTAAGTGTGTTGTATTATTTTAATCTATTTTTATAGATACAAGTTAATAATCTAACTAATTAAACAAAATAAAAATTAAAATAAATTATATAATAATAAATTAAAATTCAAAAAGAAATTAAAAATACCCACATTACCTCCCAACACGTCACTCAACAAGCCACCCATTATTTCACAGTTTACCAACACGTTTGCCACGTCTGCTGATGTGTGCGAGGTGTAGTACGAAATAGATTATATTTTACTACGAAATACTATTAAATACGCTACAATTTTACACAAGTTATTTATTTATTTATTGAATGGATATACCTAAACCTTGCTACAACACTTATAGGCAGTGTACCTAATCGTAGAGTAGTGTAGTTTTTAGTAAGTCCGGTTCGTTCCACAGGGAGCTAGCTGAGTTTAACGCTATATATATTTTAAACTATATTTGTATATATATATATATATATATATATATATATATATATATATATATATATATATATATATATATATATATATATATATAAGTATTATTATTATTATAAAAGGGGGTTTTTACCGCTTAATGACCGGTTTGTCGCTTTTCCGTCTTAAGTCACAATTAAAACCTAATATAAAATGTTAACTTAACTTAATTTAAAGCGTAAAGTAAATGACGATAAATAAAAATGCGATAAAATAAAAGTGCGATAATTTAAAGTACGATAAATAAAATGACGATAAATAAAATGACGGTAAATAAAAGTACGATGAGATATAAATTAAAGGAATTATGCTTATTTAAACTTCCGTGATCATGATGTTTGACGTGTTGATTTTAATTTATTACCATGGGTTAATTGTCCTTTGTCCTGGATTATTCGATATGTCCATCTGGTTTTGTCCATAATAGTCCTTCGGTCATAATTATAAAGTATGAGAGTCTTGGCCAAATTAACCTTATACCCGAAGTCAAATATTCCAACTAATTGGGGATTAAAACTGTAACAAGGTCTTAATACTTTGTTTAATGAATACACCAGGTTATCGACTGCATGTAATCCAAGGTTTTAATACTTTGTTAACAATTACATCTATTACCTTTGAATGTAATCCACCCCTGTTTTAATGAGTCCATTGACTATTAATCCATCCCCGTGTTCGATCAAATGAATAATTATTAGTATTTTTAGATATCCCGCCCACCGTACCCAGTCAAGCGTATGTGGTTATATATAAATACGTCAAATTAAAAATCTCTATATTAAATCAACGAGATATCATTTAATTAATATAAAGCCCACTAATAGCCCATAGTCCAATTTCCACAAGTGTCGGTCTTTTGTCCAAACCCCAATTATGGTCCAAAGCCCAATAACCCAATCTTAATATTTAGTCCAACATCACGATTACTTCGGCTTAAATAAGCATAATAATAATTTAGCTACGAGACATTAATTTAAAAAGGTTAAACATAACTTACAATGAGTATTAATAGCGTAGCGTTACACGGACAGAATTTCGACTTACAAACTTAAAACATTCGCCACTATAACCTTATTATTATTAACTTAGTATTAAAATTAAAATTATAATTAAAATATAAATATATATTGAGAGAGTGAGAGATAAGATTGAATAAGGTGTACATAAACTCGTCGAATTCGCTGCTATTTATAGGACTTGGCCATGTACAGTGATCCATGCGATCGCATGGATTTAAAGCCTCCAGGCCATGTGATCGTATGGCCGCCTTCCACTGATCACCATGCATTAAAAACGTGGGTTGCTCGTATTTTTTAATATATATAATATAATATATATAATATAATATATATAATTTAATATAATTATATATATATATATATATATTATATTATATTCTTGTGCATCGTTGACTTATAATTTTAGGTCCGTTGACTTGCGCATTGATGCTCAGTTTACGTCTCGATTCCGGATTTTCGAACGTCCTTTCGTAAGCTTTAAAATCTTGTACTTTGCGTTTCGCGACTTGTACTTTTGTAATCTTTAGATGTTTCTCATCAATAATTTGAACCACTTAGATTGTACTTTGTATTTTTTAGCGTTTTGGTCATTTGTGTCTTCAAATCGTCGAATCTGTCTTTTGTCTTCACCTTTTATTATTTAAACGAATATCACTTGAAAATAGAACAATTGCAACTAAAAGCTTGTCTTTCTTGAAGGATAATGCTATGAAATATGTGTTCATTTTTAGTATTATCATATATTCCCACACTTGAACGTTGCTTGTCCTCAAGCAATATAGAACTTGACTATAACTTTACTAGAATCACTTCTTTATTCTTCACACTTTGTACATCAGTGATTTTGATACTCTAACGACCCGCCAAAATCGCTATTGACACGATACGTTATCTACGGTCCCACAGCGAGGTTTCGACCTCTATATGATACGTTTTGATAAAATATTGCATTCATTTTTATTTTATTTTTTTAAAACATACTTTCTATACATAGAAAGTTTACCAAAATATAGACATATCCCAAATATATATGACAACTTATACAAAATGACTAAATCATCAATTTATTTAATAACAGATTATAACAATAATATTTGAATGCAATGTCTTTTTGAAAATATGGCATAAAAGACTCCATGCAGCACCTTGAGCAAATAGCAAGCAGACAGCGGAAGCACTTTTGAAAAACTTGAGAATAAACATGCTAAAAGTGTCAACCAAAAGGTTGGTGAGTTCATAGGTTTATCATAACAATAGTTATCAATAGTTTCAATAGACCACAAGATTTCCGTTTATAAATATATGTACACTCGCAAGTGCATAAAAGTATTCTATGAGTTGTAGGCACCCGGTAACAAGCCTTAACATTCATGTTTTACTCTCTGAAGTACACCAGATCAGGTGTGTTTAAAATAACCTCGAAGTACTAAAGCATCTCATAGTCAGGATGGGGTTTGTCAGGCCCAATAGATCTATCTTTAGGATTCGCGCCTACCGTACATAGACAAGTAGTTTAATGTTACCAAGCTAAGGGTATATTTCTGGTTTAAACCCACGTAGAATTAGTTTTAGTACTTGTGCCTATTTCGTAAAACATTTATAAAAACAGCGCATGTATTCTCAGTCCCAAAAATATATATAAAAGGGAGCAAATGAAACTCACCTTTGTAGCCCAATAAACAATTCACGTAGATGTAACCAATACTCGGAATGCAAGTAACCGTAGACCTCATCCTAAAGAATATATGTTGGTTAATAAATGTCTAACAAGCTAGGTCAGGTCATAGGGTTCGTATAGTCCTATTGCTCAAGTCCGACTCATAAATTTAGCAAAATTTAGCAAAAGTCAACAAAAGTCAACGCAAGTCAAAGTAGGTCAAATGTAAGTCAAACGCAAGTCAAACACAGTCAACATGGTTAACACAAGTCAACAACCGCATAAAATTACACAAGTTGGTCAAGTAGTCAAACATAGGTCAAACTTAAGTTATTCATTTTTACTTAGAAAAATTTATATTATTTACATATATGTATTTTTTAGTATTTTGCAGCTGATTCCAGGTCCTACCAAATTTGATATAATACCTTAGGTCGTGACCATTGGAAATTATGTCATCCCACCTTTCTATAGACAGTTTATTTTACAAAAACGGAGTTACGGTTTTAAAGTTACGACCTCGCGAAAACAGTCTCCCGAAATATAAAATGCTGATAAAATTTTTGTTAAGTGTTCAAAATCAGCAACGATTGCCCATTTTCTCGCTTGTTTTATACCTGTTTAGACTCAACAAAATTATACAAATAATATTTCGTTTTAAAGTTTGTCGCAAATACTTTCAATACCAAATAATAATTTTTATCTAAACTTAACTGATTTAAACTTGCGAGTCCTCAAAGTAGGTCCGAGAGTCATTTTGACAATTTTGTTAAAATACTAAAATTTTCGGTTGACGATCCAATTTTGAATCCGGCTGACCTGACTTAACCAAATTTTTATCACAGCTCAAAAATGACATTTTAGATGTGTTGGTGATTTTCGTTTTCCAAAATTATGCATATGGGTCAATTTATGCACGTTTGATCCGAATGAGTCATAAAACTTTCTTTAAACCAAATTTGACCCAAACTCATTTTTAAAGCACCAAAACTTACAAACATACTTAAATCAATATACGGGATGTGTTACATACCTTTGGTTCTCAAAATTTCGCATATGGGTCAAAGTAGGCTCGTATGACCCAAATGGATCATAAACACCCATTTTGACCAAAACATGTCACAACTTATTTTTTAAACACCACAACCTTTAAACTTACTTAAATCGACATTTGAGAATTTTCTACACTGATCGTTACCCATTTTAACCCATTAAACCCATTTGGTCAAACAAAGTCAATTGCACATAATATTTAGCTTAAATAATGTAGTCAACTTCCAGAATTTTTATAAAAATAAGTACAGGTCCGTTTGACATAAAATACGCGTCAAAATATCCGTAACTCAAAGTCCTAAAACATATCCAGAGATCAGACTCTAAGTCATAATAGAAAAATCGCAGCAGTCTCAAATGCGCCCGACAGTTTTTCAGAAAATTTTCAGCGCGCTCCAGTTTTGTAAATTCTGCCATTTATTCTAGAAAAATGAAAACGACGAACGGCCAATTGGAGATGGCTACAAACATCTCAAATAATCACTGGTAAATAAATCTAAGCAATTCATATAGCCAATTCGTACAGTTTTACAAAATACTACGGACTTCCTGATTTGGATAGAATTTAGACATGTTGTTTTGTAACACATATAACGCATAGCAAACAACGGTTTCAGAAGCTAACATACAAATGACATATGTGCAAAAACATGTAAATAACCACATACCAGAAGCACAAGTCCTAAGTCCATCTACAAATCAAGTTATGTCATTCTCTGCAAATTTTTTTGGACAGATTCAATTCGTTTCAGGAGGTCATATTCGAACGCATATAACCGAACATCTAGGAACAATTAGCATGCATACTCTACATGAAAAGTGAAGTACTAATCATATAATTTTCAAAAATCCTCAGCTCATAATCCAGAAATCAATTTAAATGGCGTTTTTCATCTGTTTAAAACGTTGATCAACAAAAGTCGGGTCTAATAATCAATTAAGCATAACGGGAGTTTTAAAAATCCAATTAACATGATATCCGAGTCTATCTTGAGTGTTTTTCACTTGTCTTTTCAGCCATGTAACATACATAAACCAATTCATCACCAATCAATACCAGTTTTCAAATTAATGCATAAAACACAACGATAATTCAATTGATCATAACTTGAGTTATACATAGCGAAAATATGCGATTCAAAAGAGCAAACTTATTAATTTTTTACAAGGAATTCATTTATAATTATTTCATAAACTGAAAATATCATGTTCATATCAGTAGCATATTATTCTAAAACGTGATCATTCATAAAAACGAGTTAAAACTTCAATTAAGCATAACATGAGCATACGGTAACGAAAATTCGAAATTCCAAAGCCTAAACTTATTAGTTTTTCAAGAGGATTCTGATTATCTCATAATATTATACATTCAACAAGTTTAAGTTTCTGACCTCACACAAAACAAATTCGTGATTCATCAAAAAGTCATCAAACGATCAAATTAACGAATACTATCATGCATACATACAAGGACTTGAGCACTAGACACTATATCTACCCTAAAATGTAACAAAAATATGAAAACCCAAAAATTAGAGTTTTTGAAACTTACCCTAATCAAGAAATTATTGGTATAGATGTGTAGAGCTCTTCGAGAGGAGTCCGAATATGTAAACGATTTTATGATCAAGTGATTATTGAAGGTGTTCTTGAGGATGAAAGATTGATGATGATGATGAATAGTAATGGGTGTTCTTGATAAGAGAATAAGATAGATACGTATGTGTGTTTGTTTGGTGAAATGAATCTAGATCAGAAATATAAGTAGAAAAGGGAAGTCACGGTTTAAACTGTAGTAGTCACGAGTAGTTATAAGATATCACGGGTGTAATAATTTGATAAACACGGGTATTATATCTATTTGCAATTATAATTATAGATGTCACAATTTTTAACTGTATGGTCACGGGTTCTATTAAATTCTTATCCGTTATCTAAAACCCAATGTATTTTACTTTAATATGATTTACTTAATTGATTTATTTTGTATTTAAAAAAATACATTTATATATTGTTCAAAACCTTTTAGAATCTTGACGTTATACTTAGTTGATGTGTTTCATAAAATACTTATTTATTATATTTTTAAATTAGATACTGAAAACATGAATGTTTAAACTAATTTTCTCGCGTTTAGTTTAAGAATATCCTAATTAATACAGTTGATTTTCAAAACTCAGTTATTATATAACATAATAACTATTAAAATTAATAATCATACGTTTTGTTGTCTTAAAATATATTTTTCTCGTTTTCACTAACCGTAGTGTTTTAAAAAAATAAAATATAACCAATATTAATAATAGTATATTTAAAAAAAAAATACATACAAAATTGTAAGTTTTAAGCAACGGTTGTTAAGTTCTCAACGAAAAGTTAACGGAAAAAGTCGGGTTATTACATTACCTACCCCTTAAAGAAAATTTCGTCCCGAAATTTTAGTTGGTGTGATTAAACGGCGTTTAAGAAACAAGTGAGGATAGAAATGTTCGTCTTGACGTAGAAAGATCGAGCATCTTGTAGGTAAAACGAGATCATAGTCTTTTGATACGAATACCTTTGAATAAACTGCTCGGAGTGCAAGTGTGATATGACAGAGATGAGAAGGAAATTACGGGTGACTCGAATGATGTCACATATAGAGTCTCAGTATATTCAGATGTCAGCAAAAAAAATAAAGGATTTATGTAACATGGTACGTGGTGAAAGTAAAGTTGATCAAGCATTACCACCATCACGTTCCATTAAAACTTCCACATGACTTACCGTAATATAACCACGTTGATCAAGCGTCATTATATTACACTAACTCATGCTTTCATTCCAACATTACTCGAAAATATTTATGGATATAAAACAAGTGTCGTTTTCCAAAATTTATAAATCAAAATGATTTCAAAAAGGGGTGCACTAAAAATAGTACGAGAATATAATATTTAATTAATTTAATAATATTGAAAGGGTAATGACATAAGAATGTCTTTGAAACTATTGAGAATCTTCGTGAGTCGGATAAGACTTCTTCCGATTTACAATTTGAGATGTCAGGAGTTTCTGAATCGAAGCATATAAGCACATAATATAACACATATGATATCTATAAAAATATATAAGTAATAACTCATGTAGGAATGTCGAAAATTTCGAAAGTCCTGAATGACGCTTCCTGGTTTTTCAATGACCGGGGTGTTGAAAATGAACTCGTTTGAGCATGAGAAGGCTTGTAATCAAAGGGAGAAATACTCTCACCGATAGTAATAATAATATTATATTAATATCAGAATATGCACATAATCACATATAAGTGTAACGACACGGTTCTAGACTAGATCACTAATGTATCCTAACGGTCCAGGTCAGACACATTAATGCACGTAATTCCCTAGAACCAACGCTCTGATACCATCTCTAACGACCCGCCAAAATTGCTATTGACGCGGTACGTTATCTACGGTCCCACAGCGAGGTTTCGACCTCTATATGATACGTTTTGATAAAATATTGCATTCATTTTTATTTTATTTTTTTAAAACATACTTTCTATACATAGAAAGTTTACCAAAATATAGACATATCCCAAATATATATGACAACTTATACAAAATGACTAAATCATCAATTTATTTAATAACAGATTATAACAATAATATTTGAATGCAATGTCTTTTTGAAAATATGGCATAAAAGACTCCATGCAGCACCTTGAGCAAATAGCAAGCAGACCGCGGAAGCACTTTTGAAAAACCTGAGAATAAACATGCTAAAAGTGTCAACCAAAAGGTTGGTGAGTTCATAGGTTTATCATAACAATAGTTATCAATAGTTTCAATAGACCACAAGATTTCCGTTTATAAATATATGTACACTCGCAAGTGCATAAAAGTATTCTATAAGTTGTAGGTACCCGGTAACAAGCCTTAACATTCATGTTTTACCCTCTGAAGTACACCAGATCAGGTGTGTTTAAAATAACCTCGAAGTACTAAAGCATCTCATAGTCAGGATGGGGTTTGTCAGGCCCAATAGATCTATCTTTAGGATTCGCGCCTACCGTACATAGACAAGTAGTTTAATGTTACCAAGCTAAGGGTATATTTCTGGTTTAAACCCACGTAGAATTAGTTTTAGTACTTGTGCCTATTTCGTAAAACATTTATAAAAATAACGCATGTATTCTCAGTCCCAAAAATATATATAAAAGGGAGCAAATGAAACTCACCTTTGTAGCCCAATAAACAATTCACGTAGATGTAACCAATGCTCGGAATGCAAGTAACCGTAGACCTCATCCTAAAGAATATATGTTGGTTAATAAATGTCTAACAAGCTAGGTCAGGTCATAGGGTTCGTATAGTCCTATTGCTCAAGTCCGACTCATAAATTTAGCAAAATTTAGCAAAAGTCAACAAAAGTCAACGCAAGTCAAAGTAGGTCAAATGTAAGTCAAACGCAAGTCAAACACAGTCAACATGGTTAACACAAGTCAACAACCGCATAAAATTACACAAGTTGGTCAAGTAGTCAAACATAGGTCAAACTTAAGTTATTCATTTTTACTTAGAAAAATTTATATTATTTACATATATGTATTTTTTAGTATTTTGCAGCTGATTCCGGGTCCTACCAAATTTGATATAATACCTTAGGTCGTGACCATTGGAAATTATATCATCCCACCTTTCTATAGACAGTTTATTTGACAAAAACGGAGTTACGGTTTTAAAGTTACGACCTCGCGAAAACAGTCTCCCGAAACATAAAATGCTGATAAAATTTTTGTTAAGTGTTCAAAATCAGCAACGATTGCCCATTTTCTCGCTTGTTTTATACCTGTTTAGACTCAACAAAATTATACAAATAATATATCGTTTTAAAGTTTGTCACAAATACTTTCAATACCAAATAATAGTTTTATCTAAACTTAACTAATTTCAACTTGCGTGTCCTCAAAGTAGGTCCGAGAGTCATTTTGACAATTTTGTTAAAATACTAAAATTTTCGGTTGACGATCCAATTTTGAATCCGGCTGACCTGACTTAACCAAATTTTTATCACAGCTCAAAAATGACATTTTAGATGTGTTGGTGATTTTCGTTTTCCAAAATTATGCATATGGGTCAATTTATGCACGTTTGATCCGAATGAGTCATAAAACTTTCTTTAAACCAAATTTGACCCAAACTCATTTTTAAAGCACCAAAACTTGCAAACATACTTAAATCAATATACGGGATGTGTTACATACCTTTGGTTCTCAAAATTTCGCATATGGGTCAAAGTAGGCTCGTATGACCCAAATGGATCATAAACACCCATTTTGACCAAAACATGCCACAACTTATTTTTTAAACACCACAACCTTTAAACTTACTTAAATCGACGTTTGAGAATTTTCTACACTGATCGTTACCCATTTTGACCCATTAAACCCATTTGGTCAAACAAAGTCAATTGCACATAATATTTAGCTTAAATAATGTAGTCAACTTCCAGAATTTTTATAAAAATAAGTACAGGTCTGTTTGACATAAAATACACGTCAAAATCTCCATAACTCAAAGTCCTAAAACATATCCAGAGATCAGACTCTAAGTCATAATAGAAAAATCGCAGCAGTCTCAAATGCGCCCGACAGTTTTTCAGAAAATTTTCAGCGCGCTCCAGTTTTGTAAATTCTGCCATTTATTCTAGAAAAATGAAAATGACGAACGGCCAATTGAAGATGGCCACAAACATCTCAAATAATCACTGGTAAATAAATCTAAGCAATTCATATAGCCAATTCGTACAGTTTTACAAAATACTACGGACTTCCTGATTTGGATAGAATTTAGACATGTTGTTTTGTAACACATATAACGCATAGCAAACAACGGTTTTAGAAGCTAACATACAAATGACATATGTGCAAAAACATGTAAATAACCACATACCAGAAGCACAAGTCCTAAGTCCATCTACAAATCAAGTTATGTCATTCGCTGCAAATTTTTTTGGACAGATTCAATTCGTTTCAGGAGGTCATATTCGAACGCATATAACCGAACATCTAGGAACAATTAGCATGCATACTCTACATGAAAAGTGAAGTACTAATCATATAATTTTCAAAAATCCTCAGCTCATAATCCAAAAATCAATTTAAATGGCGTTTTTCATCTGTTTAAAATGTTGATCAACAAAAGTCGGGTCTAATAATCAATTAAGCATAACGGGAGTTTTAAAAATCCAATTAACATGATATCCGAGTCTATCTTGAGTGTTTTTCACTTGTCTTTTCAGCCATGTAACATACATAAACCAATTCATCACCAATCAATACCAGTTTTCAGATTAATGCATAAAACACAACGATAATTCAATTGATCATAACTTGAGTTATACATAGCGAAAATATGCGATTCAAAAGAGCAAACTTATTAATTTTTACAAGGATTTCATTTATAATTATTTCATAAACTGAAAATATCATGTTCATATCAGTAGCATATTATTCAAAAACGTGATCATTCATAAAAACGAGTTAAAACTTCAATTAAGCATAACATGAGCATACGGTAACGAAAATTCAAAATTCCAAAGCCCAAACTTATTAGTTTTTCAAGAGGATTCTGATTATCTCATAATATTATACATTCAACAAGTTTAAGTTTCTGACCTCACACAAAACAAATTCGTGATTCATCAAAAAGTCATCAAACGATCAAATTAACGAATACTATCATGCATACATACAAGGACTTGAGCACTAGACACTATATCTACCCTAAAATGTAACAAAAACATAAAAACCCAAAAATTAGAGTTTTTGAAACTTACCCTAATCAAGAAATTATTGGTATAGATGTGTAGAGCTCTTCGAGAGGAGTCCGAATATGTAAACGATTTTATGATCAAGTGATTATTGAAGGTGTTCTTAAGGATGAAAGATTGATGATGATGATGAATAGTAATGGGTGTTCTTGATAAGAGAATAAGATAGATACGTATGTGTGTTTGTTTGGTGAAATGAATCTAGATCAGAAATATAAGTAGAAAAGGGAAGTCACGGTTTAAACTGTAGTAGTCACGAGTAGTTATAAGATATCACGGGTGTAATAATTTGATAAACACGGGTATTATATCTATTTGCAATTATAATTATAAATGTCACAATTTTTAACTGTATGGTCACGGGTTCTATTAAATTCTTATCCGTTATCTAAAACCCAATGTATTTTACTTTAATATGATTTACTTAATTGATTTATTTTGTATTTAAAAAAATACATTTATATATTGTTCAAAACCTTTTAGAATCTTGACGTTATACTTAGTTGATGTGTTTCATAAAATACTTATTTATTATATTTTTAAATTAGATACTGAAAACATGAATGTTTAAACTAATTTTCTCGCGTTTAGTTTAAGAATATCCTAATTAATACAGTTGATTTTCAAAACTCAGTTATTATATAACATAATAACTATTAAAATTAATAATCATACGTTTTGTTGTCTTAAAATATATTTTTCTCGTTTTCACTAACCGTAGTGTTTTAAAAAAATAAAATATAACCAATATTAATAATAGTATATTTAAAAAAAAATACATACAAAATTGTAAGTTTTAAGCAACGGTTGTTAAGTTCTCAACGAAAAGTTAACGGAAAAAGTCGGGTTATTACAGATACGGCGGTATGAATAATGATAGTAGCGTTGTGGTTTACAGTCCCACATGACTATAAAAATTTAGATCCGTAAGGAAATTGGATCTTTATGAAAACATTTGATCTTTTGAAAATTCAATCTAGCTTTTACCCTAGATAAGTTTTCCGGAAAAACCCTTCACCGGTGTTTGCAAAATATTTTTGTGGGTTTTGTGGGTTTCAGATTTTAAAATTTTAGCTCAAAACTTGCGGTTTTGTGTCACCCACTTGCTAACCTTGTATTAGGAAAGCAACACGTCCAGTATACTTGCTCCGTATATTACCTTTCGATAAACTACCGTCCGGTCGTAAAGGAAAGCGTTGAACAAGTAACTATTAAGGCAATATCTAATGACATGCTTTTGATTATGGTCCACAACGTGTCGGATGCAATTACTATCCTTTATAGGAGCAATAGTATAGATCACCCTATAGTTTTTCGGTCTGGCACAAGGTCCTGTCTTCGACCATGCTATGCAACCACCGTCCTCATGGTTGACACCCGATTTGGTTCAGGTGACCTAATGAATTCCAGGTGAATCCTTAGAATTTTACGTTCAATGGTAATGAACGCATTGAAAATGAGTTTTCAGAAAATAAATCGGTTTTAATTTGATCAAAATATTTTCTCGTTCAAGCTCAAGTTTAGATATCATTGAATTCCATGAGTTTAAATTCTCAATCTTTAAGGTCAATCTCAAGGATTGAGTAATATCAGGCTTAAAAGCTGATTTTTAATCTTTAAGGAGATTATCCTTTCTGGGGATTTGATTCATTAGTCTTATAAGCTAATTTGCACGGTGCCCCCCATTGTACAAGACAGATCCTCTCATGTTTAGGATAAGTCTGACCACTTGGCGACCCTGTTTGATGCTGAGGTCCGTGGATTTTCAGCTGATTTTCGAGAAATTTTTTTAAGGTTTTTCGTAGACTCTACAACTGGCCTGGATGACAACTTCCTGACCTAAATCAAGAAGCGCGTGTCTTTTTCTCGGAAGACTTTACTTCCTTTTAAATTTCATTTATATTACAATAAACTGGGTAAAACTGATTAATATCGTCCAAAATAAAAGTATCTTCAATTATTTGTACAAAAATATGTGATATATGTTCTAAATAACTTGGTAAATTTTTCCCACACTTGGCTTTTATTTTTCTTTCTTTGCCTTTTTATTCTCTTCTATTCCATTTTAAATGAATTCAAGCGTTTTGGGTTGTTTCTCAATTTATGTCCTTTTCGAGGTAACAATAATTTCGGTGTTGACACCTACTTTTATCGTTCATAAATATGTATAAACATGATTTTGAGTTCATTTAGTTGAATTTTTTTTTAAATTTTTTACTAGAAGTGGGTAGTCAGTATATAAGACTAGGGCTGTTCTTTATTATCAGAGAGCACTAGATTCTAATACAACTACGGCTTTACTAGTAAAGTTTAACGTTGGCTATTAAACCAAGTGTATAAGTCAATTTTTTTTTTAAAACCGAAAGAATTTAATCCCTTCCCACACTTAAGATCTTGCAATGCCCTCATTTGCAAGAAATCAGTAACAATTTAAATTATTGAGGGTGATTAGCGTAAAAAAATGATTAAATTTTACCAAAGTTTCCAAATATATTGTTGTTTGTTTGAATGATAAATGGTGCACATCATTTGTTCATTCCTGCAGTTGTTATATTACATTTATTTTGCATCTTGTCGTCAAAATTAGTTGCTTTTGCTGAACTTAATGCCAGTCTTTGAAAGTTCGCTGTTTTACCCTGTTATGTTTATGAAATAAAATACATACAATACAAATATAAACATGCATGGTATTTTAAAATGGGACTTAATATCCCACTTTCAAATTACAAAAATGAAATATTAGTACAAAATAATAAAAATGTTAAACATTACATAAAAGTATCAAAATGTTAAATGTTTAACATAAATAGATAAAAATAATAAAAGATAAGAAATCACCAATGGAACACTATTGATTTGGATAGGGATTCCAGTTCATATCATCGATCGGGTTCCATGGTTGGTGATAGGTGTCCTGGTAGGCTTGATTGGGGTCGTACAGGTTAAAGGGTGGTCCATGTCGGGCTGATGTGGTGGATAAAAAGCAGGCCGAGTCGGGATGTAGTTATGTGGTACCTGATATGATAGCTGGCTCATAATTTGGTGCTGATGAACTTGCCAGCTATCGTGTTGGCGTCGTCTAGATTGCTCATACTCATCCGCGGCTCTCCACTGCTCATACTGACGATGCCTAGCCTGGTTATTCATTTCCACCTCATCTACATGCTGGAAGACATCAGTATAAATATCCCTAATGACATCCCTAATGTCATCTGCTTCCTCCATCTCCTCATCCGAACCCCTCTCTACCTGTGATGGGTGCCCTGATATGGTATTGGCATATTGTGCCTCCGTTTTAATACCTTTGCACTTTGATAAACCTGCAAACCTATAGTATCGGTTTGTTCCTCAACCACCATCATTGGACCCCCGTGTTCCCTATCTACACCTAAATACTCTCCAATGAGAGTAACAAAAATTCATCCTCATATTATTCCCCCATCCTGTATACCTTCCACAACTTTGAACAAAAAATACCAAACACAGTAGGGGATATTAACAAAGCCTCTAGTGTCTCGAATGCATTTAAGGTAGAATAAATCGTTTAGGGTCACTTTCTCCTTGTTTCTACCTCTTTGTATAATCGAGTTTGCTAAAAATCTATGAATTATGCGAAGCTCTGCCTTATTAATATCTAAGTAGGAGTGTCTTCCTCCCTGTGTAAATACATTAAAATATGACATACGCCTCCATATGGCGTTAGCGTCAAAATCTCTATCTACCCTCTCACCTTGATAAATTAAAGTTGTACAATCAGGTGATAATAATTCAGTGGGGGTGTAAATCTGTAAATCTCTAGCCATGTCTATCATGGACATCCTGTACATCCTACCTCCAAGTAAAAATCTAAGAAAAGTCTTATCGTCTAACCTATCTACATCCTTATTTAAGACTATAGTACTCATTAGCTCAACACACCACTCCTTATATACAGGCCTACGAGTGGTAAATAAACGTTCCCAATCAGGAAAAGAAGAGTTGCCATACCTTTGGATTAGTAATAGCCTAATTGAGTTAGCTAGGTTGACCCTTTCCAAAGGCTCCCAATCTATTACCCTTGGTACTTCCACATTTTTGGTGCAAAGCTTAAATTTGTTACGTTGGTACGTTGGGTAATCTCTCCAGCTTCTATCAAATCTAAGATTGAGATGTAACTCCTCTTCATGAATTCTCGAGTGTTCTATTACATGGTGAATCGGAAATTGTATGTAGGCAATGAAAATTGTGGTTCATGTTCATAATATTGTACGTGTTGATCATAATGTTGTTGTTGTTCAGGTTGTGGTTCCGGTTGTGGTTCTTGATCAGGTTTTTGTTCAGGTTGTCTAGACGATGATGCACCGTCCGTATCTGTATTTCTCTGCAAAACACATTAAACACAAAATTTGTGCATCCAAATATGCATTAGTATTAGCAATATAACAAATTAAAACAATTACAATAACATGTTTAATCCATATTAAACTTATACTCATTTTCATATTTTTATCAATTCTACAATTTTTCTAATAAGCATATATGAAAAGGTATACAAAGTTCATAAGCATTCAACTCAAATAACATGTTAAAATAACCATTACTAGCAATTAAATAAGTTTCAAATGGCATTTATATCAAAATAATCAAGTTCATGAATTTTAGACTTAAAAAGTCCACTTTGATGCTCAAAAATCATGTTTAGGATCAATGTTTGGATCATTTAGCAACCTAAACATGTTACACTACTTAATTTAGCAATAATTCATAACAAAAATCGGCTATAACCTGTTTATAACAAAAAGCCCCAAATTGCTCAAGAACACAAACCCTAGATTGTTAAAAATTTGAAGTTTAAAGCTTCTAATCATGTTAAATAACATCAATCTAGGTTATACAAGCATAATATATGAATAATTTAACTCTAATTACACTAGAAATTATTAAAATCAAATTAGGTAAAAATTTGTTCAAGAACACTATAATTCGAATTTAAAGAGTTTTAGGGGTGGAATCGTTACCTTCTTTAAAAAACTTCTGAACAAACGCATGATTAGAGCGGATTATAGCAAGAAATTTCGTGAATTTTGGTTGAAAAATGAAGATATTTGGGTGATTTTTGTGGGTTTGTTCGTGTATGTGTGTGTGAAAAGTGGAGACAGAGAACCATCTCGTTGCCTTTTTGATCCTGTCCAGTTTTTAGCTTCCATACGATCGCATGGATATGTAGGGTAAACCCCATGCGATCGCATGGGGTCTATTTCTTTTTTTTTTAACCTTTTACTTATAAAACAAAAACTGATTAAATTTTAAAAAAAAATTTCTTTTTAGATTGAGGGCGTTTCGGTACGTTTACCTAGTTCGTCCCTCGACAAAATTTTAAAATTTGTCATTTTAAAGCGATTGTTTTAAAAGCAAAGATTTTTTTTAATGTTTTTGGCATACTTTAGATCAATAAAATTAAAAATAATGATAATAAAATTTCTCGTCCCGCCCTCGGGTAAAGCAATTTCGGTTCAACGACCTAGTCTTCAACTCACGACGAATTTTAGAAATCAATTTTTTTTAACTTAATGAAATAAAGTTCATTTTTGTTTTTAAATTCACACCAAACTTAAATTTAAAATGCATAAAATTTCATATAAATATTAATAATATTTATATACATTAATTTTACAACTTATATTTAAAAATAATATAGTTATATATTAATTTTTTAAAAAAAATTTACGATATTAATAAATTAATATTAATGGTAAAAATAAAAATCTTTTTGGTCTTTTATCCCACTTTAATCAATCAAATATTAACAAAAATATACGTCCCTCTTTTGGGTAAAGTAATTTTGGCTATTTTACCTAGTTTTACTCCTGACGAATTTTTGAAATATTTTGAATTGATTGATTAAAGATATTTATACCTTATGAATAAACGGTAAATTTCGCAGTGATGTAATAAATTTTTGTATGATATCAATAATTTCGGTTTCGCATACCTAATTTTATTGAATATCAATTTAATACTTTATAGCGAACGATTCAGCGTTTATTATCAAAAGGTTAAAAGCAATAAATAAAAATAAATAAAAGCTGTACATACTTACCTGTGAGAAAGAATTCTCAAAGATCTGCTTTATTTGACTCGTAGGAGAGTCGTTCGATTTGGTTTTCCATAGCTACATAGGCGTACCCTCGATTCTTCAATAACTTTTTTTCTAAACAAATGAACGGTCCTTTTCTGCATAAAGTAACGAACTCGGTATTGGAATGTGTTTGATTGTTCGAATATTTTCCTTCGTGTGACCATTTTCCGCATTTATGACATCTTTCAAGGTGTCGTGCTCTTCTTTTTGTTGCGGATTTTTATTTTCCTTTACCAAAATGTGTCTTATGATGATCTTTCCTGAGTTCTTTCCTCACTTCATCCATTTTGCCTCTTATGAATGATACCAGTTCACTCGGGAAGGTGTTATTATTACGTTTAGTAATCATAGTGTGTAGTAGTAGACCATGGGTCAGATCGAAGGAATTCGTCATCTCGTAAAACCTAAAAACACAAAAATTCAGAATGGAGGAAGAAGACTAGTTCTTTAGGGTCTGCTAGGGAAAGACCATTCGGATTCCATTTTCGAGAACTACATGAAAACAGAATATCTAACTCTAGACAGCATTATATCTTAGAACATTTAAATCTCCCCACACTTAGGTGGCTGTGGTATCGAAATTGTGATTAACTTCATTATTAACTTCAATTGGACCATCAACAACTTTCATATCTCTGACTTTTACTTCAAGCCATTTGTTGATTTCCTCTGTAACATTCACAAATTCAATTAACATCGCCTTTTCTTTAGGCGACAAATTGGATACTAATCTGTTACATAACTTAAAGTTCCCATTAATCCTAGCATCTTGAATCCGTTTATAAAGTTTCTTCATTGAACTGTTAAAAACGGGGTCATCTAATTTCATATCAACAACGGGGTTCTTTGTTATCAGGTCATCATTGGGTGTTGCTTCATCTTCCCCACACTTAGGCATTTTTATTGGTTCAACAGTTTTGGTTGGAGGAGATTGAAACTTTCGATTCACAAAGGTGACCGATTTATCACCATGCCTAAGTGTCATTCTACCTTCTCTTACATCAAAGAACGCTTCAGTGGTTGCTAAAAATGGGCGACCTAAAATTAGAGGAATATCAAGGTCTACCTCCATATTAATAACTATGAAATTTGCAACAAAGGTCAAACTTCCCACTTTAACAAGTAAATTATTGGCTATTCCAACTGGGTGTTTAATGGTTTGATCAAATAATTGAACACCTATTCTAGTTGGTCTTAATTTACCCACACCTAATCTTTTATATAAGGAAAGAGGCATAACGTTTGCACTTGCTCCTAAATCTGCGAGCCCATTATACATAGCACCATCATTAAGCAAGCAAGAAATGATAAATTCACCTGGGTCTCCTACTTTAGTAAGTAGAGTTGGTTTGTTAACCTTTTCTGGGTGATCTTTTCTTGGTTCTTTCACTTCTACTTGAACTTCTTGTTCACATTTTACCCCTTTTCTTAGAATGGGAGGTTTATATAGAACTTCTTCTTCATCGCTCCAATTTGAAGCCTCTCTGTCTTCCAATTTTGGTTTTTCATATGTCATTGACAACATATTTATGTTTTCATTCTGAGGGTTTTCTTGGGTGGTGAAATTATGATTAACTTCATTATCAACTTCCATTAGATCATGTATGTAATGTTTAACTCTGTGACCATTAACTTTAAATTCAATCCCATTTGAATTTATTAACTCTATTGTTCCGTATGGGAAAACTCTTTTGACTATGAATGGTCCAGACCATCTTGATTTCAATTTTTCAGGAAATAGCTTGAATCGTGAATTGAAAAAAAGAACTCTGTCTCCTTCCTTAAATTCTTTTGAACTTCTGATTCTTTTATCATGTCATTTCTTCGTTCTTTCCTTATAGATTAATGAATTTTCATATGCATCGTGTCTTAATTCTTCTAATTCGTTTAGTTGACTTAACCGTAGACGTCCGGCTTCATGTAAATCAAGATTACATGTCTTCAAAGCCCAAAATGCTTTGTGCTCAATTTTTACTGGAAGGTGACATGCTTTTCCGTAAACGAGTTTAAAAGGTGTGGTGCCAATTGGAGTTTTGTAGGCTGTTCTAAAAGCCCAGAGTGCATTTTCCAATTTCTGGACCATTCCTTCAGATTTGACCCTACAGTTTTCTCTAGAATACGTTTTAAAGCTCGTTAGTATTTTCAACTTGTCCACTTGTTTGTGGATGATAAGCGGTTGAGATTTTATGAGTTACTCCATATCTTTTGAGAACTTTCTCAAGTTGATTATTACAAAAATGAGTACCCCGATCACTTATTAAAGCTTTCGGTGTTCCGAACCTAGCAAAAAGACGTTTTAGGAAGTTGACTACAACTCATGCATCTTTAGTTGGGAGAGCTTGTGCTTCCGCCCATTTAGATACATAATCAATGACAACGAGAATGTAGAGATTATTATGAGATTTTGGAAATGGCCCCATAAAGTCAATACCCCAAACGTCAAATACTTCACATACTTGAATGACATTTTGTGGCATTTCATCACGCTGACTTATTTTTTCGGCCCTTTGACAAGCATCACAGGATTTACAGAGAAGGTGTGTGTCTTTGAAAATTGTAGGCCAATAGAATCCAACGTCGTAGACTTTTCTTGCTGTGAGTTGAGGCCTATAATGCCCTCCTGTTGGCCCAGTGTGACAATGGTTTAAGATTTGACTAGCTTCATTTTCGAATACGCATCGGCGTATTATTCCATCGAGACAACTTTTGAATAAATATGGATCTTCCCAAAAATAGTGTTTTATATCACTAAAGAATTTCTTTCGTTTTTGGTACGACAACCCTTTTTCAAGGAATCCACATACTAAGTAGTTTGCATAGTCTGCAAACCATGGAATTTCATTATAATCGATATTCAATAGATATTCATCAGGAAAGTTGTCTTGTATGGCTGATTCATTTAGAACTTCTAATTCAGGATTTTCAAGGCGAGAAAGATGATCAGCGGCGAGATTTTCTGCTCCCTTTTTGTCTCGGATTTCAATATCGAACTCTTGTAAGAGTAAGATCCAACGGATTAATTGTGGTTTGGCATCTTGTTTTGAAAATAGGTATCTAAGAGCAGAATGATCAGTATAGACCACCGTTTTAGCTAGAACGAGATATGAACAAAATTTGTCAAAAGCAAAGACAATAGCAAGGAGTTCTTTTTCAGTAGTTGTGTAATTCGTTTGTGCTCCTTGTAACGTCTTACTAGCATAATAGATAGGTTGAAATCATTTTTCAATCCTTTGTCCTAAAACGGCTCCCATTGCAAAATCACTTGCATCGCACATGAGTTCAAATGGTAGATTCCAATTTGGAGTTATCATGATTGGCGCATTAGTAAGTTTTTCTTTAAGAATATTAAAAAATTTGATGCATTCATCCGAAAAGATGAATAGAGCATCCTTTTCTAGGAGTTTATTCATAGGAGTGGCAATTTTAGAAAAGTCTTTTATGAAACGTCGGTAAAATCCAGCATGCCCTAGAAAACTCCTAACTCCTCTAACATTGGTGGGATGTGGAAGTTTAGCAATTACATCTACTTTAGCTCTATCCACTTCAATTCCTTCCTTTGAAATTTTATGACCAAGAACGATGCCTTCTCTAACCATGAAATGGCATTTCTCCCAATTAAGTACTAGATTTGATTGCTCATATCTAATAAGCATTCGTTCAAGATTAACTAGACATGTTTCAAAAGTATCACCGAAGACTGAAAAGTCATTCATGAAAACTTCCATGCATTCTTCGATCATATCGTGAAAAATCGCCATCATGCACCTTTGAAAGGTTGCAGGGGCGTTGCAAAGTCCAAATGGCATGCGTTTGTAAGCAAAAGTATCATAAGGGCACGTGAAGGTGGTTTTCTCTTGGTCCTCGGGTGCTATTAGAATTTTAAAGTATCCGGAGAAACCGTCAAGAAAACAATAGTAACTGTTTCCGGCTAACCTTTCCAACATTTGATCAATGAAAGGTAAGGGAAAGTGATCTTTTCTGGTGGAGTCATTTAATTTTCTATAATCAATGCAAACACGCCATCCTGTTACAGTCCTAGTAGGAATAAGCTCATCTTTTTCATTTGTGATGACAGTCATGCCACCCTTCTTAGGTATACATTGAACTGGGCTTACCCATGGACTATTAGAGATTGGATAAATTAAACCTGCATCGAGCAGTTTAATTATTTCTTTCTTAACAACATCTTGCATATTCGGATTTAGTCTTCGTTGGCGTTGCACATATGTTTTATGACCTTCTTCCATAAGGATTTTATGTGTGCAATACGAAGGGCTTATTTCTTTAATGTCATGAATCTTCCATGCAATAGCTGGTTTATGAGCTTTTAGTGTGATGACCTGGGAATTTCTGACCAAATTTAAACTTGAATCTTATATGGTTTCGACACGATAAGCAAAGTCTGTAATGTTGAAGTCTCATAATCTTTGAACTGTTTTTATGAAATCATTTGACCTTGACTACTTCCGATGATTCACAAACATTATTTGTAAATAAATATAAATATATTATATAAATATAAATATAAATATAAATATATGAATATATAATATTTTGATTTAATAAAGTATACTTTAAATATTGGAATTTAAAATGTAATATAACAATTAGAATAATTAAGTATGGTTAAAATACAAATATGTATATGTTATTATAAATCTATTATTTCTTTTAAAAATACATAAAATATATATTAGCTAATCATTAAATGTCAACATATAATATAATACTACATAAATAATAAATGATATTACATTAAATTACAAGGTTGAATATAATTGATATATTAATATTATTAACATTACTTTCATTGTTATTATTGTTATTAATATTTATATTAGTAAGTTTATTATGTACAAAATCTGATATGTATAAATTGCTATATTATTACTATGATTATTGACATTTTTATTAATATTAATTTATTTTTATTTTTATCATTATCATAATTAACAAAAGTGTTAATTCTATTAAAATTATTATAAGTATTGTTATTTTTATTAAAGATACCACTTATTATTATTATCATTATAGATTATTATTATTATTATTATTATTATTATTATTATTATTATTATTATTATTATTATTATTATTATTATTATTATTATAGTTGTTAGAAAATGATAAAATTTATTAGTATTATCACTAATAATATTATTACAATTTTTTTTATTATTATCTATTAGTATTAATATTATAATTATTAATATATTATTATTAGTATTATTATAATTTAATATCAATAGATTATGTATTAATAATTAATAACTAAAAATTTACCTCAGATATATCCAAAATTTGTTTGATGTCGTTATCCAGCCCATTTAATCTGTCTGCTTATTTGATTCCATCCAAGAAAATAATACAAATCTGTTAGCAATCTATTCAAACATTATTTATTTTATTTCTTTTGTCCTTGAAGTCTGATTAAAAAGAAGTCGACAACAGATACATACATTATATATTTGTTCATCTCAGATATTAACGAATCCTCTTCTGTACCATTATCCATATTCAATTGTAAACACCCTTACAGCTTTTATATAAAAAAAATGAATTTAAAAAGAACCTGTTCAGGTCCTGCTCTGTCCACTTCAATTTTATTAAAAAAACACGAATTCAAAATTTAATTCAAATTATGTTAATGCGAGCTTGTTAGGAATTGTTTAGTTAATCAAACTGCAAAGTCTTAAACTCCAATTTTTTCTAATGAAGCTTAATTTCGAGGTCAAAGTTATTTTACAAAAAGTCAAACTTTTTGTTCATCAATAAATTCGAATATAATTCGATGTTTCAGGTTTAATTGAGGTTTGAGAAAGTTTCTAAGATGGATTTGCAATATATTTTGTGTTATAATTTTTGTCAAATACGCTCTTAAAAGTGAAATCAAGTTTGGAGTTTAATCGGGTCAGCGAGGTACCTGTGTTTGTTTAAATTTTCTTTTCTTCTTTCTGTTAATTCAGCACAATATCAACTGAACATTTCTGTATTGATTCTACATCATAATTAGAACTTTGAATTAGTTAGAATTGGTTAGTAAGTATTTTTGGTCGATTGGATTTAGTGAGGACGAAGAAGGAACGGTTAAAAGTGTTATATATATTCGAAGGGTACTTAAATCAAGAAAAACTAAATGGTTCAGCTGGTTTGTGGGCGTGTTGTGGTAGCGAGAGGTCTTGGGTTCAATCCTCGGCAGTGGCGTTTTTTTTAAAAAACCTATTTATTTGAGGTATAACAATGTTTATTATTATTATTACTATTATTATCATTTTTGCTAGTATTATATTAACTATTATTAATACCTTTATTATAAGTAAAATTATTATCTTTATTGTTATTATTAGTATTATCATTAGTTATTGTTACCATTATTATTATTAGAATTATTATTAGAAACATCATTAATGTTAATATTAGTAGTACCAATATGATTAAAACTATCATCTTAGTATAATTATCATTATTAATATCATTATTATTAAGAGTAGTATTTGTAGTACCATTAATATTATTATTACTATAAGTATTATTAAAATTATTAATATTATTGTTATTATTAGTTATTGTTAATATGATTAGTATTATTATTAATCTTATTATAAATGATACAATTTATTAGTACTTTCATAAATATTAGTATTAATACCATTTTATAAATAATAAGAGTTATTATTATTATCATAAGTATACTATTAATGTCATTATCATTATATTTATCATTACTAATATTGACTTAGTATAAATAGAACTACTGTTTAGATAAACAAATATATTTAACACATAAAACATAACAAAATATTTTTTATATAAAAAGAATATATGAAACGTAAATATTATATTAATATAAAAATGATATCGTTAATAAGTTATATATTATACATATATAAATTTATCCGATTACGGATATGTGTATTAATACATATATGAATGATATAGGTTCGTGAATCCGAGGCCAACCCTGCATTATTCAATGTCGTCATATGTATTTTTACTACAAAATACATTATGTGAGTTTCATTTGCTCCATTTTTATATACTATTGCAATATATATTTTTGGGACTGAGAATACATGCGCTGCTTTTATAAATGCTTTACGAAATAGACACAAGTGATCGAAACTACATTCTATGGTTGGATTATTAAACCGAATATACCCCTTTTTAGTCTGGTAATCTAAGAATTAGGGAACAGACACCCTAATTGACGCGAATCCTAAAGATAGATCTATTGGGCCCAACAAGCCCCATCCAAAGTACCGGATGCTTTAGTACTTCGAAATTAATATCATGTCCGAAGGAGGATCCCGAAATGATGGGGATATTCTTATATGCATATTGTGAATGTCGGTTACTAGGTGTTCAATCCATATGAATGATATTTTTGTCTCTATGCATGGGACGTATGATTATGAGAAATGGAAGTATGAAATCTTGTGGTCTATTAAAATTATGAAATGATTATTTATGATAAACTAATGAACTCACCAACCCTTTTGGTTGACACTTGAAAGCATGTTTATTCTCAGGTACGAATGAAATCTTCCGCTGTGCATTTGCTCATTTTAGAGATATTACTTGGAGTCATTCATGTCATATTTCAAAAGATGTTGCATTCGAGTCGTCAAGTTCATCAGAGTTATTATTAAGTCAATTATAGTTAGATATATTATGAAATGGTATGCATGCCGTTAACTTTTGATGAAATGAAAGATTGTATTTACAAAAACGAATGCAATGTTTGTAAAATGTATCATATAGAGGTCAAGTACCTCGCGATGTAATCAACTGTTGTGAAACGTTTATAATCGATATGGACTTCGTCCGGATGGATTAGGACGGGTCCTTTCAATTAGCACAGAAATGAGTTGAGATTTTTCATTTTTCGTAAGAGAAGACGATATTATTACAGGTAATTCAGATTCACCATGTAAATAAGCGTATTCCAAATGGTTTGGAAGTGGCTTTAACTCTAATATCGGTGGTTCTTCTATCGATGATTTATATCGATATCTGTCTTCCTCTTTTAGCATTTGAAGTTCTTCTATTGTTGGTTCGTAATCATTAGCCATAAGTGTAGCTAACATTTCAGCTTCATCAATTGGTTCAGTTCCTTCTCCTAAAGAACATTCTCCTGTTCCTTGTAATTCTGGAAATTCTTGTAACAATTTTGCATGTGAATCTATAGTTTGAATATAATAACATGTATCGTCTGCAGATTCCGGTTGTTGCATGGCTCTATCAACAGAAAAGGTAACACTCTCGTCCTCTATACTTACGGTCAGTTTCTTACCGAACACGTCTATTATTGCTTTAGCCGTGTTTAAGAATGGTCTTCCTAATATGAGAGGAACTCGAGAATCTTCTTCCATGTCCAGAATAACAAAGTCTACTAGAAATACTAAAGTACCAACTTTAACTAGCATGTTCTCCTTTATCCCTCTAGGATATTTTACTGATCGATCAGCTAGTTGTATGCTTATTCGTATTGGTTTGAATTCTCCGAGGTATAGTTTAGCGTATAGTGAATACGGCATTAAATTTATACTAGCACCTAAGTCTGCCAATGCTTCTATTGAATTAAGACTACCCAGAAAACATGGAATTGTGAAACTTCCTGGATCTGATAATTTTTCTGGTAGTTTATTCAATAGCACTGCAGAACAATTAGCATTCATAGTAACAGCCGAGAGTTCTTCCATTTTCTTTCTATTTGTGATTAGATCTTTCAGGAATTTAGCATATCTTGGCATTCCTGAAATCACATCAATGAAAGGAAGATTGACATTTATTTGTTTAAACATATCCAAGAATTTGGATTGCTCGGCTTCAAGTCTATCTTTTCTCATTTTACTCGGGTAAGGAAGCGGTGGTTGGTATGGTTTAACATAAGGCTTTGCCTTAACTGTGTTATCTTCATTAACCTTTTCAACTACCGGTTCTGTTTTCTTATCTTGCTCAGATTGTGGTGCCTGTGTAGTAGGAATAGCGTCATCAGAAATTACAGGCATTTCAGGTGGTTTAAGTGTAATACCACTTCTTGTGGTAATGGCTTTAGCTGTTTCATTCCGGGGGTTAGCATTTGTATCGCTAGATAGACTCCTCGGTTTTCTTTCACCTATTAACCTTGCTAGGTTGCTCACTTCTTGTTCCAGATTTTGGATAGAAGATTGTTGATTTCTAAATGCTTGAGCATTTTGTTCATTAGTTTGTTTCTGAGATGTGAAAAACTGCGTTTGAGATTCAACTAGCTTTGACATCATATCTTCTAAATTTGGCTTTTTATCATCGGTTTGTGGTGGTTTATTTGGAAAAATAGGTCTTTGCTGATTGTAAGTATTATTGGATACTTGTTGATTGCTAGGACCTTGTTGGTTGTTGTATGGAACATTTCGGTTATAATTCTGATTTTGATTGTAGTTTGGTCTTGGCGGTAGATAATTATTTTGATAATTATTTCCAGGCCTTTGGTTCATGTATGAAACATTCTCTCTTTGTTCCATTGTTTGTTCAATACTGAGACAATCTTTTGTCAAATGTGATCCTCCACACTGCTCACAACCAATTCGTATTGCGTGAATATCTTTAGTCACCTTTTCCATTCGTCTCTCGAAAGCATCTAACTTTGCGGAAATGGAATCAAAGTCATGGCTAGAATCGGCTCTAGCCGCTTTAGATGATCTAACGATGTCTTTTTCTTGATGCCACTCATGTGAGTACGAGGTTGTGTTATCAATAATTTTGTAAGCTTCAGTTGCGGTTTTCTTCCTAATGGAACCATCAGCTGCTATGTCGATGTCTTTTCGTGTAGTAATGTCGCATCATTGGTAGAATATTTGTACTATTTGATAAGTGTCTAAACCATGTTGCGGACATCCTCTCAACAACTTTCCAAATCTTGTCTACGCTTCATATAAAGTTTCATTTGGCTTTTGTGTAAACGTAACAATTTCTCCTTGAAGTCTCATGGCTTTAGATGCCGGAAAGAATCTTTTAAGAAATTTCTCAACTAAAACATCCCATGTATCAATCGCCCCTTCAGGTAACGATTCTAACCAATCTTTGGCTTCTCCCTTTAAAGTCCAGGGAAATAACATGAGATAGATCTGTTTATCCTCAACTTCTCTGATTTTAAATAGAGTACAAATCCTATTAAAGGTACGAAGATGTTCATTTGGATCTTCCTTCGGCGTACCACTAAATTGGCATTGATTAGTTACCATGTGTAGGATTTGTCCTATGATTTCATAATATGGCGCATTAATTTCTGGTTGAGTAATTGCGTGACCTTGGCTAGTGCGTGTAGCTTTCATTCGATCCTCCATACTTAGAGGTTCTTGATTTTCCATGATTGAATTTGTTGAATCTGAATCACTAGAGGATTCTAATTTAATGGTTTCTTCCTCCACAATCTCCGGTTGAATGATTTGTGGTTCAGGAGGAATGATTAGTGGTTCAGGATCTCTGAATTGTCCCTGAATATCTTCCGGGTTCTCAATTATGAGATCGGGTTCAAAAAATGGATTATCGGAAATTTGAATTGGAGTACTTGGTCGACTAGATGATGATTCTAAAGAAAAATCAACGGTGACGATATTGGCTAGATGTCTTGATCGAGTTACAGGAGGTGAACGTATGAAAGGTGGTGAACATTTTGCTCGGTGCATTCACTGAATATCCTATTAGTTATAAAGATAAAAATTATATAAGTTATCAAATTAATAGACTTTTCTGATTTTGTCCACGTTTCGAATAGCCAATAGATGCAGCAGGTAGCCAGGACCCTTTAAATCAGAAGCCCCAACTCGCCACTAACAAATCCAACTATTACTACGAACCAGAAAATTTTGGATGTCTATCAATTTAACCGCTTAAAATAATTTTTCGTCGAAATTTTGAAGATAAAATCTATGTCCTAAAAACTAGAGCGTAGAAATGAGAAAGAAAAAGAGTTCGTCGAAAACGTCGAAAAATAAAAGGTCGAAAAATAATAATAAGAAAGCAAAGCTTCGAAAAATAAAAGCCTACAAACTAAATATTAAAACTTGCGTCTAAAAGTATTAAAGCTTAAAAGGAATTCTATATCTAAAACGGCAATAACTTAATAGGCACTAAAATCTATTAAATATTAAAGTGATAAACGACGTCGTAAAATTCTAAAGCACCTAAATCTTAATCTAAGAAAAAGCACTTAAAGGATTTTACGGCACATCCTAAAAATCTAGAAGTATAAATGAACTACGACAAAAACTATAACCTAAAACTAGTTACGAACGATAAAAATACAAATTACGAATTATATGTTTAAAATATACAATTTATAAAAAGATATAAAAAAATGAAATTACTTATTTTTATAAAAATATTATTTTTATACTATTATTTTATAAAAGTATTAATTTTTATAAGTAATAAAACTAATTAATTAAAACTAAAAACTAAAATATTAAATAATTAAACCCTAATTACTAATTAATTAATAATAATTAATTATTAATACCCTAACCCTAATCGTACGTCTGATGATTCAGGCCTGTCACCTTAGCTCATGCGATCGCATGAGTTGAGGGTTAATTTTCCATGCGATCGCATGGATCCAGAAATCAGGCCAGATAGTTGGGCTGCTACAGTTGGGCCCGAATACCGTTTTATTTATTTATTTATTTATTTTACTTTTTACTTTGATTTTTTTATTTTCTTATTTTATAGAAAATATAATATAATTAAAACTTATATATAAAAAAAACTTATTAGTTTTTATAACTAAAAAAAACTTTTTAATTTAAACTCTTAAAAATATAGATAAATATTTTTCTTTTTTATGTTTTTATATTTTTGTTTCTTTTTTAAAACTTATTATATTTTTACAAAAAAATAGATAATTTTTTTAATAGCGTTTCGCTTTCGGCGTTGTTGAGTTCCCCGGCAGCGGCGCCAAAACTACTTGATGTGTGCGAGGTGTAGTACGAAATAGATTATATTTTACTACGAAATACTATTAAATACGCTACAATTTTACACTAGTTATTTATTTATTTATTGAATGGATATACCTAAACCTTGCTACAACACTTATAGGCAGTGTACCTAATCGTAGAGTAGTGTAGTTTTTAGTAAGTCCGGTTCATTCCATAGGGAGCTAGCTGAGTTTAACGCTATATATATTTTAAACTATATTTGTATATATATATATATATATATATATATATATATATATATATATATATATATATAAGTATTATTATTATTATTATTATAAAAGGGGGTTTTTACCGTTTAATGACTGGTTTGTTGCTTTTCCGTCTTAAGTCACAATTAAAACCTAATGTAAAATATTAACTTAACTTAATTTAAAGCGTAAAGTAAATGACGATAAATAAAAATGCGATAAAATAAAAGTGCGATAATTTAAAGTATGATAAATAAAATGACGATAAATAAAATGACGGTAAATAAAAGTACGATGAGATATAAATTAAAGGAATTATGATTATTTAAACTTCTGTGATCATGATGTTTGACGTGTTGATTTTAATTTATTACCATGGGTTAATTGTCCTTTGTCCTGGATTATTCGATATGTCCATCTGGTTTTGTCCATAATAGTCCATCAGTCATAATTATAACGTGCGAGAGTCATCGCCAAATTAACCTTATACCCGAAGTCAAATATTCCAATTAATTGGGGATTCAAACTGTAACAAGGTCTTAATACCTTGTTTAATCAATACACCAGGTTATCGACTGCGCGTAATCCAAAGTTTTAATAATTTGTTAACAATTACACCAATTACCCTTGAATGTAATCCACCCCTGTTTTAATGAGTCCATTGAATATTAATCCATCCCCGTGTCCAGTCAAATGAATAATTATTAGTATTTATAGATATCCCGCCTACCGTACCCAGCCAAGCATATGTGGTTATATATAAATACGTCAAATTATAAATCTCTATATTAAATCAACGAGATATCATTTAATTAATATAAAGCCCATTAATAGCCCATAGTCCAATTTCCACAAGTGTCGGTCTTTTGTCCAAATCCCAATTATGGTCCAAAGCCCAATAACCCAATCTTAATATTTAGTCCAACATCACGATTACTTCGGCTTAAATAAGCATAATAATAATTTAGCTACGAGACATTAATTTAAAAAGGTTGAACATAACTTACAATGAGTATTAATAGCGTAGCGTTACACGGACAGAATTTTGACTTACAAACTTAAAAAATTCGCCACTATAACCTTATTATTATTAACTTAATATTAAAATTAAAATTATAATTAAAATATAAATATATATTGAGAGAGTGAGAGATAAGATTGAATAAGGTGTACATAAACTCGTCAAATTTGCTGCTATTTATATGACTTGGCCATGTACAGTTATCCATGCGATCGCATGGATTTAAAGCCTCCAGGCCATGCGATCGCATGGCCGCCTTCCACTGGTCACCATGCATTAAAAACGTGGGCTGCTCGTATTTTTTAATATATATAATATAATATATATAATTTAATATAATTATATATATATTATATTATATTCTTGTGCATCGTTGACTTATAATTTTAGGTCTGTTGACTTACGCGTTGATGCTCGGTTTACGTCTCAGTTCTGGATTTTCGAACGTCCTTTCGTACGCTTTGAAATCTTGTACTTTGCGTTTCGGGACTTGTACTTTTGTAATCTTTAGACGTTTCTCATCAATAATTTGAACCAGTTGGATTGTACTTTGTACTTTTTAGCATTTTGGTCGTTTGCATCTTCAAATCGTCGAATCTGTCTTTTATCTTCACCTTTTATTTTTTAAACGAATATCACTTGGAAATAGAATAATTGCAACTAAAAGCTTGTCTTTCTTGAAGGATAATGCTATGAAATATGTGTTCGTTTTTAGCATTATCATCTGCGCCAAAAACCCCACCCTACCCCCAACACATGACTTGTGTCCATCACCATTGGATATGGAGTCGGGTAGTAAGTTTTTTAGTGTGTGTGGCTCTTCTCGTTGCAGTTTCGTTGTTTATTGTCTCTGGATTATTCGTAGGTTTGCACTTTTGTAGCGTTGAATTTCGTTTTTTGTCTTGTATGCGTTTGCGTTTCTTTCATCGTTTGAGAAAAGTCCACTTTGTTTTTATATACTTTGATATCGACTAAAAAGTCGTGTTTTTACATCCGATATTAAGCCCAAAATCAATAAACTTACAAACTTTATCGAAGATTAAGCATTTATTTGCTTTATTTTGTAGATCAAGTGGTTACGAAGGCTATGGAAAAAGAATCAAAGAAACGGGCTTAAAGCGAAGAATCTATAGCGAAAACAACAACAACAACAACAACAACAACAAAACTCACTCCCGCATATGCGAGGTATGGGGGAGGTGAGCTGTAGACAATCCTTCCCGTATTCTAGAATAAAGACAAGTCATTTTTCTACCCGAAGTGAAACACTCACAAGAGTAGAGAAAGTCATCCCTCTCAATGTTCTATGGATAAAAATATTGCTTCCAAAAGGACATCCAACCTATAATTAGGAAAAAATTGAAAATAAAATATAAATTATAAAAAATGAAAAAAATAAAATAAAAAATGAGATGCCATGAACATGGTAAAATAAAATTTCCATGAATTTTAAATCATGTCTAGAATTCAATTTAGGCTCTAAGCGACAGATAAGTCAATTCAATCTAGAGCGAAAAACGGTGAAAAAAAGGTTACGACCTTGAAAATCAAGTTACGATCCGGAAATCAGCGGGCACACGACCTGGACACATGGCTTTTCGAATCCACACAGGCTGCCCACACGGCTTTCCCATGGACCAGTTTGCACGACTGTCTCACACATCTGAAACAACATACGCTGCCTCACACGCCCCGTGTACCATCCTGCCTAATTTACACGGGTGGCTCACACGAGTTGCCAGCTCCATAATTGCCTATATACAGGGGCTTGATTTCTCATTTGAATAACTTTTCAACAATTCATACATACAATAAACATTCAGATATAGATCAGAATTTAGTAGTTTTGTAATTATTACCAAGGATATCTCCGAGACCCTGCAATAAAGGGTGAATCTTCTATACGCACTGCTTTTTCAGGTTCTAGTCTATTTACGCATTTTTATTTAGACATGTTTTGTAAATACCTATGTTTGAATATGCGTTTTAGAATTGCTATGCTAGCATAAGATATTCGTATGTTGCTATGATACAAACTTAGGCTAGCGTAATTATGTAAACTTAGTACGATTACTATTGTTATGTGGAAGCTGTGATACTGATAAACCCGTATGTAAAGATTTTAAGGACTATCCAACTTAGGTTGTGGTAAAAACATGTCCAATTATATGAAGTTAGTTACTTCATAGGATCTAGGACCCTTGATTATTCTCTTTACTCGAAGCATCTATGAATTTAGTAAGGTTGATGTTCCCAAGAGGCATTCCTTGCGCTTTTAAGACATGGAACCTCGGAATTGACACGAGAAAGGTCTAGCATAGATGGTAATTGTTTCTGAGAGACCTCTTAGGACCTTTATGACTCATCCACCTACATCAAACCATAGGGCTCATTTCTATTGCATTTTCTTGTTTGATTGTTGCCTTAGGAACGTTTATACTAATCCATGTATGCATGTTGTGGGTTTTTATCTGTTTCATTATCAGCTTAACACTGTATTGTCTGCAAAATAGTTAGGATTATTCTAACACTCTTAGAATGATGACAGTTTAAGTTAACGCTGGGTTATACCAATTTAAACTGACGGGTTCTCCTGTTTGTTATCATGTTTACTCAACAAGGCACGCCCTTATTCGATTCAAAGATCGATGCGAGGTTTAGGATTAAATTACAATCGTTAAACTAAACCAGTGACTTCATTTAGGATAACTTCAAGGTTTATTTACCCTTCAGTTATACAACCATAGTGACATACCCGCCTTTGTCATTAGACAACTCTTGGACCAAAGACCGGTAGGATTGTATGGCTGAATCATTCGATGGGCGTTAGAACTACACTAGTGTGACAACCCGAAAATTTCCGATCAAATTTAAACTTGATCTTTATATGTTTCCGACACGATAAGCAAAGTCTGTAATGTTGAAATCTCAAAAACTTTGAACTGTGTTCATGTATTCATTTACCCATCGACTGCTCTTGACGATTCACGAACAATTATGTGTAAAACGACCCGAATTTTTCCGTTAATATATATGAGATTAATATTTACACAATTAAATATTTCCAACATGTTAAGCAATCAAACTTGTTAAGACTTGATTAATTGAAACGGAATTCATGTAAACGTTTGACCACCCAGTTTGACCGATGATTCACGAACTCATAACTTGTATTAATATATGTGTGTGTGTGTGTATATATATATATATATATATATATATATATATATATATAACTTGAAAATATGATAATTGAATATCTCATTAAGTATATTAACAAAGTATTATATATATATTTTCATACTACTAATTTAAAAGGTTTGTGAACAATATATATGTTACTATTTAAATGACGTAATTAACTTATGTTAAAATGTATTTACATATAATGTATTATGAGTGTAAATACATCCTTACAAGTATTGAATATACTTTATAATATAACAATACATATAAAGGATAGTTATACTCGTATTTTTGTTCAATTTCCTCAAGAATTCTACTCGCATTCATACGGTATTTTTTTACCCATATTATACACAGCTTCTAAAAGTATTTACTATTGGTATATACCAATAGAAATCTGCAATTATTTGTGTAATATTTCATCCATGACCTAATCAATTTAATATGTCATCCATGACTTAATACATTTTAACTTATACTAGATATTTTCACTAAAAAAACAAATTTTCAAGCCTATAAATAAGTACCATTTCTAACTCATTTTTACACATTAATTTTCCAAATTTTACTTCCAATTTTCACACACACACTTGCAAGAACTCTCTCAAGTTTTGTTCTAGTACTTCTTTCCAGCAACTTTACATTCTAAACTTGAGGTAAAAACTCTAGTTCAACTATTGTTCAATTCATATGTTTATAGCTATCTATATGAGAGTTTATAAACTAGAATATAGTTTAGTTGATTCTAAACTTGTTTGAAGAACTAATCTAATCTTTCTAACTTAACTCTAATAACACTTATTTATATGTATTATGATATTATATTAAGTTAATATAAGAACTTATAATTTTTACATATGAAGAACACCTTGAAACTTAACATATATCGTTTAATCTCCATTCGGTAAAAAGCGGGCTGTTTTGGGTTGGGAATTAAAAACCTATCTTAGACTTTGAGTTCGAGGCTAAGACTTTGAAAATATGTTAATATATGTAAATAAGACTTTTATATTTTTTCATGATTTTAGACAAAGTGGAAGTATTTTATCAAAAATCATATATTGGGTGGGTGCCGGGATTCTTCCAAATCTGTCCACCGACACAAAAAGAGGGTAAAACTCTGAATATTAATATATGTACTGAACTTTTCGAATTGTTTTTGAAAAATTAACTTCTTAAGGAATCCATAGCAATTTGATTCACTTTAAACGGAGTTGTAATGAATATTTGGCGAGCAAAACAAAATCTGCTAAAATTAACGTTGTATGGACGAAATTTATATTGTAAAAACTATATCCTTGCTAATTTTTCTTATATCCTATATATATTTGGATATGTTATCATTAGTATAACAAAATATTATAATCTTAGTTAATTTCGAGATTGTATATATATATATATATATATATATATATATATATATATATATATATATATATATATATATATATATATATATATATATATATATATATATATATATAATAATCTTGGTACATTCCATGACAATAAGTATACAATACGTTTTGATAAATCCTAAGATAATAAGTATACAATACGTTTTGATAAATTCTAAGACAATACATATGCAATACGTCTCTGGGTTGATGCAAAGACAATACGTATACAATACGTCGTGGGGTAATTCTAAGATTATATATATACTGATTATTGGACTGTTGGACATTTCGGACTATTTTGGACTACTAACAAAGGACTACTAACATAAAAATGTTAAAAATTAATTCTATGAACTTGTTTTATTTTATTTCACATGTCAAATTATTATCTGAATCATTATTATTGTTATAGGTTCGTGAATTCAAGGACGACGGCCATATTTTTAATAAGCTAAAAACTTATTATTAATATACTTTTACTACTGTGAGTATATAGTCCCATTTTTAAACTCTACAAATATTTTGGGATGAGAATACATGCATTTTATGTTTTATGCCATAGACACAAGTACTTAAAATATATTCTACGTTGAGTTGTACCACCTTGCATATCTTCCCTAATAGCTTGGTAACTAATATTTACATGTTGTAATAACATGTAAGCGCGAATCCTATTGACAGATCTATTGGGTTTGACAACCCCAACCGGGCTAGTCGCTCTAGTATCGTAAATGGTTGCATAGTACTTCATTTTTACTACACTTGGAACAGTGTATGGAGATTTTATAATAAAGGGAATATGCTACATTAATGGTTAAGTATGGTTACTGAAGCGCTCAACAACTTATAGAATACTTTTATACACTTGCGAGTGTACATATATTTATAACTATGAAATCTTGTGGTCTATATTTATATCGATGTTAAACCTATACATCTCACCAACCTTTGTGTTGACTGTTTAAGCATGATTATTCTCAGGTCCTTAAGAAAGTCTTCCGCTATTGCATAATTAGAGCAAACTGTGCATGGAGTCTCATACTTTTAATTAAATAAAGTGTTGCATTCAATAAAACCTTTGTCATGTATTATATTTGACTGTTATGTCAAGTGTGTAGTATTTGAAAACCGATGTATTATGGGGATTATTCATTAAATAATCGCCCAATTGTTTAAAACATGCATTATGTATAATAATGGTGTGCTTTTTATGAAACGAATGCAATATTTTCTAAAACATATCATATAGAGGTCAAATACCTCGCTACGGGACCAATGAATAACGTACTGCGTTTATAGTAATATGGATGGGTCGTTTCAACTAGCTAAATCCTTTACCTCGTAATTACCTTTCCATATCCTAAACGTATATCATAGTCATATTTCCTTAATCTGCATTCTCCGGATATCCCTAACCCTTTACTTTTATTGCAAGTAGGACATAATTAAAACACAAAACCACTATCATTTTTTCCAGTTAATTTAACTAAAAGACAATTCTCAATTAAGATTCAATTCACATAACCATTAAAAACATGACCCTAGGTCAATTTACTTTTTCTATCCATGTAGAAAAGAAAAAGAATATTTAGGCCCCGCACTTATAAATAAAAAGTTCACCCGCAATACCTTATGTGTACCATTCTCTCCTCCTCGTTACACGACAAACGAAGCCGTCTGTTTGGGCGATATCATACTTCGTCTTTTCACCAAATAATATATCACCGTATGGAGAGTTGATTCTTACACCACTATTTTCAGTCATACAATCTTAAATGTGCATTAACGTATTATATTGTACAATGTATTAAAGTATATTTTGTGATGTTTGAATTAAATTTGACGGTAAGAATCTTCGCCCTCACATATAATCCTACATTCTATTGTTTATTCATCCGTGATGATTTAGATTTTGTTGAAATCTATTTACAAAATGGATTTTTTTATAATATAATATAACACATATAAAGATGTGTGGGATGGTGTGCATAAATGGTGGGGTCACCTTCAAGGCCGAATGATTTTTCTCTTAATAATGCTTTCAGGATAGACCAAGGAAACAATAGGACAAAGGCTGGGTATCTAACTTGACAAGCAGTTAATTGGGCTTGTGGTTATTTGATTTGAAAGAATATAAATCTAAAGGTTTTTCACAATAAGTGAAAGTCGACTTCGGATATCTTAAACGACATCCAAATCAAGAGCTTCGAGTGGTTTTCAAAGAGGGCAAAAATATTCTCTTTCGAATGGCACCAATGGCTTATTAATCCAAATTATTATAGCGGCATAGCAATGACAAAAACTAGAGTCGGCTAAGTGTAAATGGTTCTTCGTGTTGTTTGCTTGGCGTATATAGATGTATATTGCTTCGTTTGTAAATTTTGACTTTTCTTCACTGCTGTAATGTTTAGCTGTTGATAGGTTGGCTTGGTATTTTTACAAACGATGATGTACACTCTATTTTCTTTCTATATATTAGCTTTAAAAATATATATATATATATATCTCTCATATCTTTTTTGTCTCATAAAGGGTATCCAATTTACTATACTTGTTTGTCCAAAAATTATTGTCTATTACAGTAAATAACAATTAAAATTCTATCAAGTTTTAACTATGTCTCTTTTATTATTATAAATTTACCATTAAATAATCAATTAATTTATTCGTTATTCTTTATAACAACATTAAATTAATGACAAATTAAATAATGCATTAATATATCTTAAATTCAACAAAAAGTTAAACTGGACGATTTTTATAGAACTGATGGTAGGGATGTGCATTAAACGATTTCGACCATGAAATCGACCAAACCAAATTGATTTGGCTAAAGTGAGTTGACTTATTTGGTTTTGGTTTATTGGTTTCACCCGGATATATTTACAGTCTTCGGTTTGGATTAGGTTGGTAAAGTTAACATGTGGTTTCAAACCCAAAAATTGAGATATACTTTTATTTATGGTGTATATATATATATATATATATATATATATATATACTATATTATATATTAAATTTAACTTATTCTGAATTTCAAGTATGTATATATATATATATATATATATATATATATATATATATATATATATATATATATATATATATATATATATATATATATATATATATGCGCTATATTATATATTAAATTTAACTTATTCTGAATTTCAAGTATGAGTTATCTTTTATTTGTTATTGTTTGAGTTTAATGTTTTTATTGATTGGATTTCACTTTACAATTGAATTTGTTTATCTTACCCTGTATTATGAATTCTATATACTTAAAAACTTAGTAGCTACTGGTTTTTCATTTTTTATTTTTGTGCTACCAAGTTCATTGATGTAGTTTAAACTGTAAATATGGGTTGTATATTCTTGGACTGTTTCTCATAATGCATGCTTAGCAGAAAATATTGTATCATGGATTGTAAACTTATATGTTTATCAATAAAAATAAGTTTGCTATTAAAAATAAAAACTACATACTCTTTATCTAAAACTTATAATTTGGTTTAACTAAAACCAATCCATGTAAACTGATTTCTTATTTGATTGCATTGGTTTGGTTTTGTCAAATTAGGTTCGATTATTGGCTTTAAAAAATATTCTTGAAAACCGATTAAATTAAACCGAATAAACTATGTAAATCACAAACTGACCAAACGAACACCCCTAACTGATCGAGTATATAGCAAGTTGAATCAATTTTCTTCTATCTTTCAATAAAATTAAATTTTGAGTTTGATATTATATGGAGAATGGAGAATGCTAACCAAAAGCCAAACTATGATCATATTCATTTTAATTCTAAATTTATAACTCTTTTTTTGGTAAGCGAGGAAACCCTTCTATGAACGAGTACACTGGCTCCCCCATAGAAGGTAAAACCCCGGGTAATCAAGCCCCTCGAGCGCGAGACCTGATACCGGGTGAATTGCGCATTATGCGCACCCTCTAGTCACACTCCCTTTTTGAACAATTTGGCATAGCCAGAAATTGAACTCGGGTTGTGTGCTTCCTTGGGCAACTCGGTGGCCACTCAGGTAAATCGTTCGTTTAACAATTTATTCACCATATAAAGAATAAGGGAAGGACGGTAAGTCATTTTGATTGTAAATGTGTGTTTTTCATTGTCGTGTTGCACGGTGGCGTCCTAGGACATAGTGGTGTTTCTTTGTTTTTTCGTTCTTTATTTTAATAAAAATATATTATTGGGAGGTTGTCACTCTAATCACCTTCTTCTTGACTTTTTTTGTTTAACAAAAACCTATTAATGGGAGGTAGTCACTCTTTCTTGACTCCTTCTCCCAAACGTACCATAAAATTTAAATCAATTCTTCCTTCTATTGACTGCAATTTAATTAAGTGTCACAACTATCACCTTTTATCACTTACTCATTCCCTCTCAAATCTATTGTTGACAGAAAAAAAAAATACAAAGTTTAAGAAATGTAATAATTACATTCTACTTTTTATGTTTTTCTTGTTTTCAATTTTACTTTTCACCAAACTTTTTGTCTTACATGCACATGTTAAGGATAAAATAAAACTTTACCGCTTTATTCTTATTTATTTATGAAAGTAAACAATTAATTTCAACATCTTAAAAATGAATACTAGACGATAGATTCGGGACAGATGGAGTAATATTTTTACCAACTGAACCGAATAAATTGTACTAGAAAAAGAGTTTCCACGCGGTGGCAAAGGTCCACCACTGAATTCTGTTTTTTCGGTAAGGTACAAGATTTCTCCGACAAGGATCAACCCCTTCCAATAACCGTAACAATCGTCGAAACTTGTTGAGCAGCTTATTTTATTGAAACCCTAATACTTAGGGGCAAATTTTAGGGAAGGGATTATATTTCATGATAAAGGTAGTGAAGTTTAATTTCATAAAGTATTTGTTTTATACTTTTATATATATTGATTGCTAATTTTTTTATCCATCAAAGATTTAGCGATACTTTCTCCAATTTTTAGCTATATATCTAGTGAAAACAAATTGCAATGAAATAATTTACGAATTTATTAAATATCACGAAGTATATGCAGGGCCGTCTCACTATTTTAATGGGCCCTGCCTGTTCAGGACATAAAAACTAGACCTTTATCAATACTAAATTTATACAGTAATACATATATACTAAATAAAAAGAAAGATATATATATATATATATATATATATATATATATATATATATATATATATATATATATATATATATATATATATATATATATATATATATATAGTGGACCAATCCATGAATAAGCACTAAATGTGGTACAAACTGGATAAGTAAAATTTCAAATTTTTTTTTCTTAAAAAAACTATCCTTTAATATGCAAATAGAAGAAAACGAAAAAAATTTAAAAAGTTTTTTAACAAAATCGTTCGAAAATCGATGATGAATGGTAAACATCGATGATGAATGGTAAAAATTGATGATGAATGGTAAAATTAACCATTCATCTGGTTAATTTATCATTCTTTTTGTTCGCGATGAATGATAAAATTAATTAATGCTAAAAAAAAGCAGATGAATGGTTAATTTAACCATTCATCTGTTTATGATGAATGATAAAAAAAACAGATGAATGGTTAATTTAACCATTCATCTGGTTTTTTTAGCATTGATTAATTTTATCATTCATCGTAAACAAGATGAATGATAAATTAACCCGATGAATGGTTAATTTTACCATTCATCATCGATTTTTGAAAGATTTTGAACTTTATTTTTTATGAAAAAAATTGATTAGAGGTGCATTTTAATGCAGATTTATGAATGTAAAAAAAAAAATTATTTTGCTTATCCCGTTTGTACTCCATGGAAAACTCATGGTAGTAGAGAACTCATGGAACTCGTGCAGATTCACTAAATCTGCGTGCAGATTCACATTTTTTTTTTTGCAGATTTTTTTTTCTGTTCAGATTTTTTTTTTGCAGATTCAGTCAATCTGCGTGCAGATTGTAGATTTTTTTCAGTTTTTTTTTTTTTTTTTTACAGATCGACTTTTTCAGTTTTTTTATACAGATTGAGTCAATCTGCGTTTTTTTTTCTTTTTCAGATCGACTTTTTTCTGTGCAGATTTGACTTTTTTTTGTGCAGATTGAGTCAATCTGCGTGCAAATTGACCTTTTTTTGTAGTTTTTTTTTTTTCCTTTTGCAGATTCACTTTTTTTCTCTGTGCAGATTCGCTGTTTTTTTTTGCAGTTTTTTTTTCCCAGATTGTATTTTTTTTCATAGATTGACGCTCAATCTCCACATAGATTGAAGTTCAATCTATGAGTTCTATGGGTTCTCTACATACTCTAGTTCTCTAGGGATCCTTTCACTATATATATATATATATATATATATATATATATATATATATATATATATATATATATATATATATATATATATATATATATATATATATATATATATGATATTACTAACATTTTATTAATATAAATGAAGTTAATTTGCGATTAAATTGCATGATAAATGAATTTTCATGAGCTGATTATGAAGAAAATACAAAACGAATGTATTATAAAAAATGGTAAAATTTTGATCTTTATAAAATTTGGGGCTCTATTGGACTACACAGTTTTTCACATGTGATCGAGACACCCCCTAAGTATATGTTAATTAGTAATTATTAGGTAGTATACGTTAATTGTCAACTTATGTAGATATCTCTCACATTCAAATGATATTTCACCTTACGTCCTCACTGCATTAACTTTGAATATTTACAAAGAAGAATAAGCAAATACTCCGTATTTAAAAAGGAAATATAAAGCAATAGAAAAACATTTCTCCGTATAAAACTTAAACTATACATACGTAAACATCACAATAAATTCACAAAGGGAAAAAAACATAAAACTATATCTTGATCAAGCAATTAAAATCGTAACGGCAAGTATCTTTCCAACTAAGCCAGCTTTTGTATGTCAAACTCCTTTATTCGTTTCAACTTTCAGTTTCTTGGAAGGCAAATAAAAATGTTAAAAATCTTTTTTTTCCTTGGCAGCTAAATGAAGTATATAGAATAGTAGCTAGGCATTATCCGCCCAAGTTTTTTCGTATCCTAGACACATCTTGACCGTTAATCTGAAACGCCTTTTTCAAGATATCATCAGGAATACTCGGTTTTGTAGTGAACGTAGCTGATGACGCGAGTTGTGCACCAGGGTTTTGGCTAGTAAGCCCTGAAATAGCTAAAGCCGGCGCTTTCGAATCAAGATTATACAAAAAATGTATTAAACCTTTAGGAAAAACAAAAGAATCACCCTCACGTAACTGTTGTGTAAATAGTCTATTTGTAGTGTCAACAAATCCCACCAAAAGTGAGCCTTTTACTAGAATGGTTACTTCAGACGCACGTGGATGTGTATGAGGTGGCACGAGCCCATTTCCGGCTATGTCAACTCGAGCCATTGTTAACCCAAGTGTGTTCATTCCAGGAAGATTTCGAATATTTGTAAGTGTGACATTAAACCCTAAGGGATTGGCTGCAGTGTTACCAGATTTTGATAATGCACTTGTAGTAAAATGAGAAGGTTCTGCATTTGCGGGGTTTATACATGGCGCTCCGTTGACGAAAATAGTGTGTGCACCTTGTGGTGCGGCTACACAATAGTCTTGTAGTGGATCAGGGTCCGATATAACTCGCGCAACGAATATAACAAAGAAACATAGTAACAAATGGGATGTGCTCATGATATTGGAATCTTTAGTGAATACAGAGATTTTGTTATCTGGTAACAAAGGAGTTAAGGCAATATATCATATCCAAATTTGGAAGTGGGGATTGAGTAACTTGGGAGCATTATTTGAAGAAAATTGTAAGGCAAGTTAATGATGTTTGATTTGAATTTGTGACCTTAAATATATCTAGTGGAAAGTATTGAACTTGCATTTTCTTATAGGGCCAGTATAATCATGTACTCCGTACTATGATAGTGATATCTTACCTTTGAAGTCTAGAAAATAATGGGTTTCCATCTAGGCCCATAAGATACTAAGAAACTGTAGCCTGTTAGATTTAGAATGCATAATATTATTTATGAATGATTATTTATGAATGATTAACAATACATAATACATAGATATATAAAGAGTTAAACCCTAACAATATAAACGGGCTAGGCCCAACTGCTAAATACATGAGCTAAGATATAATGGCTAACATCCCCTCGCAGATGGAGCGGGAGTACGGCGAACGCTCAAACTGGATCTGAACTCGTCGTAAAGGGCAAATGGAAGGCCTTTGGTCCGCTGATGTTGGACTCGATTAGATGCAAGGTAGACGGAGCTAACATTATCACAGTAAACTAGTGTAGCAGAGGTGAGAGGGCAGTGAAGCTCACGAAGAAGATTACGTATTAAAAATGTCTCAGCAACAGCACTGGCAACTCCTCGATATTCTGCCTCAGCACTGGAGCGAGAAGGAGTAAGTTGTCGCTTCAAAGACCGAGAGAGTAGATTGTTGCCAAGGAAGACACAATACCCCAAAGTGGAGCGTCTGGAAAAAGGGCAACCGGCCCAGTCAGCATCAGAGTAAGCAACCAAAGTGGTAGGGGACGATGCATATAACTGTAATCCCATGTCAAGAGTCCCCTGAATATAACGAACAATCCACTTGAGAGCATGTAAGTGTTGCTCCCGAGGGTCGTGCATGAAAAGACAAATTTGTTAAACTGCATAGGAGATGTCTGGACGAGTGAAGGTGAGATACTGTAATGCACCTACAAGGCTACGATATAAAGTTGGGTCCTGCACAGAAGGACCATGGGCAGTAAGCTTGGCGCCTGGCTCAACAGGGGTCCTGCACGGATGACAAGAAGTCATACCGGCTCGCTCAAAAACCTCTATGGCATACTACTTCTGAGACAAGAACATATCAGTGGCAGTGCGCGATGCTGAGATGCCAAGAAAATAATTCAAGGGTCCTAAGTCAGCCATGAAAAATTCCTTATGTAAAGACTGAATAATCGTGTTGATAAATAAATAAAGAAGTGTCACATCGGTTGTGGTGGAATCCAAGGCACTTGTAGCGACCCCGACAAATCGTCAAATGACGGCGTCATCTACGTATGGTCCCATTACATGGTCGTAAGTCTTTATAACAAAGTTTGACCGAAAAGTATGTCGCATTCATTTCATAAATAAGGGTGTTTCAAAGTTTACAAAAGTAGTTTCCATAACAAGTACATAACAATGTTTAAAGTTTGTATGAAACACGTGCGACACGATTAAAAGTAGTCAAAAAGACGCTCCACGTATGCAAGTATACTCGACATCCAATGCAAGTATCAAATAGTATGAGCGGAAGCATGTATCACCTAAGTTCAAGGACCTGAGAAAAACATAGAGAATTTGTCAACGAAAACGTTGGTGAAATCATAGGTTTAAACAAGTAAATGAGTAATAGTAAGTTGAACCACAAGATTTGCAACATCGATAAAGCCATAGTACATTCTAAAAGTTAATATTCACGAGCACCCAATTATCAAAGCTTAACGTTCCGTCCGTTGAATACCCCATCAATTAGTGCTAGAACAACACTGTTCCCGAAAATATATTTCATTCGTAAACGGTAGCGAACCGTTTGAATGAGGGTTTGTCAAACCCATATGGCCATATAACATAAGTTCTCGCTTACACCATCTGATGTAACTAATGATAATCGGATTGAGGATTTTCGTTCTAAACTCGTATGTAGAATGTTTGTTTTCCCGTTCTTGTGTTCACTTAGTTCAAAAGAATCGTTTATGTTTTCTCATCCCAAAAGCAAGTTCAAAAGAGTAAAAGTGGGACTATGATCTCACCTTTGATTGCAAGAGTGAAATAGTACTTCAACAAGTAAACGTGCAAAGAACAATGCTAGTCTCGACCTAAACAATTAGGTTGTATCAATAACGATAGTCACGAAGGGTCAAAGATGTTCAATTAGTCCTATGGCTCGATACGACTCGATTAATATAGCATGTGAAGCAAATTGTCAAGTTTCATGCAAGATACAAGTATAAAAGCATGTTAGGAAGATTGCATAATTAATTGGTTAAGTTTGACAAAAAGTCAAACTTGGTCGGGTCAAAGTCAACGAAAAAGTCAACATGTTCGGGTCGGGTCCCGGACAAATTTTCCATGCTAATTATTCATATACAAGTATATTAAAACAAGTTTCATGTGAATCGGAGGTCGGTAGCTAGTCAAACATTTCACGTTAAAAGGGACATGGAGGTCAGAATCTGTCCAGGCCATTCGGCGCGCCGCGCGGGGTAGGGGCGCGCCGCGCCACCATCTGTGCAGGTCTGTTTCTGTTTTTCCCAAGTATGCACGAGCCAAAACCTTTTCCAACCCAACTCTTGACCCGCAAACACTTATAATGCCTATTATATATCGTTGGAAAGGTAATTTGACGAGGAATACAACTAAGCACATTTCATCAATCAAACTTCCACTTACAATAACCAAAAACCGTAATTAAACATTCATAATCAAAGTTTAAGTTCCAAAAACGCATTTTATGATTCGGGCAACCAATTTACATGTATGTTATGCCGTTTCGAAGCTAATCAAACACACATTGCAACAAAACACTTAACAACAATATCTCATAGCATTTGACGCATCAAAAGTTCATGTAAAGCTCATCAAACCCTAATCCAAAATCACAAATTCAACAATCTTGCATATGAAACTAATCCATGTCAACCTACATACCAATTTGAAGCTAGTGATGTTAGGAACACAATTAAAACATGAACTTTCATCATTCAACAACATATGAACACCTAAAACTCAAGATTAAGCAAGCATTCTTTCAATATGAACTAGTTACATCAAAATATCAAAAACGAGCATACAAATCACATAAACAAACTAGACTCGAGCCATAGACACTAATTAACAACCTTATAACTTAAAAATCTCAAGAACACAAGAATTAGTGATTTTAGAAAGTTACCCAAAATTGATGAAATCGGTATGGAAACGAAGAGGAGATCACGAGGAGTTCAAATATGCAATTTGTTTTGATCGAATCCTTCTTGAACGAATTTGGATGATGATTGAAGGTTTGAGGGTTTTGAGAGAAAAAGGTGAAGTATTATTTGGGAGGTGATAAAATGAATGGAGAGGAAAGAGTTGACTAGTTGACCTAGTCATCTCTTTCTCCATTTGGCAACTTTAGTCCCTCAACTTAGGAAACGGGTACGGGAATTACCTAAACGAGATAATTCAAACGCGTATTAACGAGATGTGTTATAAACATATAACGGAACTTAAATAGTTAAACGGAAAAGTAAATGGAGAAAGGCGGGATGTTACATTACCTACACCTTAAAAGAAATTTCGTCCCGAAATTTAAGTAGGCGTAGTAGTCGTTGTTTCTTCCTCGAGATCTTGCGTTTCCGAATTCACGAATAGATGAGGATACTTCCTTTGCATTTGATCTTGTCTTTCCCAAGTAAACTCGGGTCCCCTTTTGGCGTTCCAACGGACTTTAACAATCGGGATTCGGCTTTGTTTCAATGTCTTGACGGAGGTGTCCACAATTTCAACCGGTTCCTCCACGAAATGAAGTTTGTCATCAATGGTAAGCTCCTCGAGAGGAATGACGATATCGGGTTCGGCAAGACACTTTTTCAAGTTGGATACATGGAAAGTAGGATGAACGGAGTTCAATTGAGGCGGAAGATCTAAACGATAAGCAACGGTTCCAATACGCTCCAAGATTTCGAAAGGACCAATATACCGCGGATTTAGCTTCCCGCGTTTCCCAAAACGGATTACACCCTTCCAAGGTGCGACTTTTAACATTACCCGGTCACCGGCTTGAAATTCAAGATCGTTGCGTCGTTTGTCGGTATAGCTCTTTTGACGACTTCGGGCCGTCCTAAGCCTATCTCGAATTTGAATGATTTTCTCGGTGGTTTCGTGAATGAGTTCGGGTCCGGTGATTTGCACGTCGCCTACCTCGGCCCAACAAAGAGGTGAACGACATTTGCGGCCATATAGCGCTTCAAAAGGTGCGGCTTTAATACTCGCGTGATAACTATTGTTATAAGAGAACTCGGCGAGAGGTAAGTGCTTGTCCCAAGCTTTTCCGAAATCAACCACGCAAGCTCGTAACATGTCTTCTAAGGTTTGAATTGTACGTTCGCTTTGTCCATCGGTTTGAGGATGATATGCGGTGCTCATGTCTAAACGCGTTCCCAACGCTTCTTGCAATGTACGCCAAAATCTAGAAACGAAACGACCATCTCGGTCGGAGATAATCGATAAAGGTACACCGTGTCGGGCTACAATCTCCTTAATGTATAGTCGTGCAAGTTTCTCCATTTTGTCGGTCTCTTTCATGGCGAGAAAGTGCGCGGATTTGGTGAGGCGATCGACAATGACCCAAATAGTATCATAACCGCCTGACGTTTTTGGTAGTTTGGTGATAAAATCCATCGTGATCCTTTCCCACTTCCATTGCGGGATCTCGGGTTGTTGAAGTAACCCGGACGGTCTTTGGTGTTCGGCTTTGACTTTGGAACATGTCAAACACTTGGAAACATAAGTAGCTACGTCCCTTTTGATGTTCGGCCACCAATATAGTTGTTTAAGGTCGTGGTACATCTTATTGGCACCGGGGTGAATCGAGTATCGTGACTTATGGGCTTCATCTAAAATGAGGCTTCGTAGGTCCCCATAATTAGGCACCCAAATCCTTCCGGTGTAATATCGGAGTCCGGTCTCCCTAATTTCGAATCGAGAGACGAGAATGTTCAAGAGCTCGTGTGAAAGGTTTTCATCCTTGAGAGCCTCATCTTGGGCTACCCGAATTTGGCTATTAAGGTTTGTGTGGATGGTGATGTTTAAGGCTCGGACACGAAGAGGCACCGCTCTTTCTTTTCGACTTAAAGCATCGGCTACTAGATTTGCCTTCCCGGGATGGTAACGAAGCTCGCAATCGTAATCGTTTAAGGTTTCAATCCACCTTCGTTGTCTCATGTTTAGTTGCTTTTGATCGAAAATGTGTTGGAGGCTTTTGTGGTCGGTAAAGATAGTACTCTTGGTTCCATAAAGATAGTGTCTCCACATTTTAAGTGCAAAGACAACGGCTCCGAGTTCGAGATCATGTGTCGTATAGTTTCGTTCATGAATTTTGAGTTGTCGAGAAGCATAAGAAATGACTTTCGTTCGTTGCATCAATACACACCCAAAACCATGTTTCGAGGCATCACAATATACAACAAAGTCATCATTGCCTTCGGGAAGTGACAAGATAGGAGCGGTGGTTAGCTTCGTTTTCAAGATTTGGAATGCGGATTCATGTTCGGTCGCCCAAATGAATTTCTTTCCCTTGTGAGTCAATGCGGTTAGAGGACGTGCAACCAAAGAGAAGTTTTCGATGAATCTACGATAGTACCCGGCGAGACCCAAAAATTGACGAATGTGAGTAGGAGTAGTAGGAGTCTCCCATTTGTTAATGGCTTCGATTTTCGTTGGATCGACTTTAATACCTTGGTCACTTACAACATGACCAAGAAATTGAACTTCCTTTAACCAAAATTCACACTTGGAGAATTTGGCATAGAGTTGTTCTTGTCTTAAAAGTTCAAGCACGAGTCGGAGATGTTCTTTGTGTTCCTCTTCGTTTTTAGAATAGATCAAAATATCATCGATGAACACGATAACGAATTTGTCGAGGTAAGGTTTGCACACGCGGTTCATGAGATCCATGAACACCGCCGGTGCGTTAGTGAGACCGAAAGGCATGACAAGGAACTCATAACTACCATAACGAGTCCGGAAAGCGGTTTTGGAGACATCTTCCCCCTTAACCCTTAGTTGATGATAACCCGAACGGAGATCGATTTTTGAATATACACGAGAACCTTGTAGTTGATCAAAGAGGTCATCGATGCGAGGAAGAGGATATCGGTTCTTAACCGTCAATTTGTTTAGTTCACGATAATCAATGCACATTCGTAGGGATCCGTCTTTCTTTTTAACAAACAAAATCGGAGCGCCCCAAGGTGAATGGCTAGGTTGGATGAAACCACGATCAAGTAGTTCTTGGATTTGACTTTGTAATTCTTGTAATTCGGATGGAGCGAGTCTATACGGTGCACGCGCTACGGGTGCGGCTCCTGGAATAAGATCGATTTGAAATTCAACCGGTCGATGAGGTGGAAGACCCGGTAATTCGTCGGGAAATACATCGGAAAAGTCACTAACAATTGGCACATCTTCGATACGCTTTTCGTCGGCCTCGACTTTCTTAACGTGAGCAAGAATCGCGAAACAACCCTTGCGAAGTAGCTTTCGAACTTTAAGGCACGAAACGAAATTGAGTCCGGTGCAATTTTTGTCGCCATAGACAATCAATGGTTCACCATTCTCGATAGGAATTCGAATTGCGTGAAGATCGCAAAGAATGTGAGATTTATTTTTGACCATCCAATTCATACCGATTATTACATCAAAACTCCCTAATTCCATGGGTATCAAGTCAATTTCAAATTCTTTACCCAAAATGTTCAAAGTACACCCCCGGTAATATTTGTCGGCACTTAAGAGTTTTCCGTCGGCCACTTCGATGGAATAAGTAGTATCTAAAGGGTGTGGTGGAGTGCAAAGGGTAGGAGCTAAAGTCTTGGACACAAAACATTTATCGGCACCCGAATCGAATAAGCAAGTAACATAAGAGTTGTTGAGAAGAAACGTACCCGTGACTAGTTCGTTGTCATCTCGGGCTTCCTCGGTGTTGATGTTAAAGGCTCGGCCTCGGTTGTTGGGGTTGGTTTTCTTTTTCGGGCATTCGTTCTTATAATGGCCCGTTTGGCCACACTCGTAACAAGTGACCGTTTTTGGAGGATTGGGCCCCTTTCGAGCGACGGGGGCGGTGCTTGTGCAATTGTTGGCCCTATGACCAACTCCTTGGCAACGGTGACAAATTAGCTTGTTACATTCGCCGTAATGATGTTTGTGGCACTTGTTGCACAAAGGTAAGTTTCCGACATAACCCTTCTTGCCGTCGTTGTTGAAGGGCTTTTTGGTGAAGGTGTTGTTGTTGTAGTTAGTTGATGGAGTGGCTTCCCATTTCCTTTTGTTGCCACCCGACTTGTCCTCGGCCTTAGGAGCCGGCACTACGACTTCGTCAACCGTTTCGATTAATTGACGAGCCATGTTCATAGCGGCTTGATGAGTAGCGGGTTTGGATGACATCACCCCTTGTTTGATGCTTTTTGGAAGACCGAGCATGTAGAGCTCAATCCTTTGAGATTCGGGGTTAACAAGGTTAGGACACATTAAGGATAGTTCGGCGAAGCGTTGATTATAAGCCTTAAGATCGTTTCCGACCGCTTTCAAAGCTCTTAGTTCTTCCTCGAGCTTTCGGGTTTCTTCGCGCGGAAAGTATTCGACAATCATCTTTTCCTTCAAATCGGCCCAAGAGAGGGCATGAGCTTCATCGGTACCCACCGATTGAACATAGGTGTTCCACCAAGTGAGAGCAACACCGGAGAACGTGTGGGTGGAGTATTTGACCTTGTCTTGATCCCGACAACCGCTTATGCTAAAGACGGCCTCGGTTTGTTCAAACCAACGAGTAAGCACAACCGGTCCACCGGTTCCATCATAAGTGTGAGGTTTGCACCCCATGAAAGCTTTGTAGGAGCATCCTTCGTTTGAGTTACCGGCCCCATTGTTGTTGTTGTTGTTGTTGTTGTGGTTGTTGTTATTGTTATTGTTGTTGGAAGAGTGACCGGCCATGGCCGCATCTACGGCGGTAGCTATCATCCGTTCGAGAGCTTGTTCGGGGGTTTCATTGCGGCGTACACGACGAGGAGCCATTGTTCCTTCAAAACAAAAGAATACCGTTGGTTAGTATTCTAAATAATACTAACCGCGATATGGAATAAAGATAAAGAGAAAATTATCCTTGACCCGCCTTAAATTCTTTATGTCATAATGTCTGTATGTTCATATGAGTCACCGTAATATAATTTCCGGGAATTATATTACCCTAATTCATATGTGCATTCGACATTACATCATATAGTCAAGGTGGCGTGTCAATTAAATTATACAACGCAAGATTTAGATAGGATAAGAGTAGATATGAGTAAGAGAGTTCGAGTATAAATGCACAAATAGTCAAGTAATTCCTACGTCAAGTCTATATGCCGGTTGTAGTCTAGACTCACCAATGTACCCTATGACTCGGGGTTGACACCAATGAACTCTAAATCCCTACAACCAAAGCTCTGATACCACTTGTAGCGACCCCGACAAATCGTCAAATGACGGCGTCATCTACGTATGGTCCCATTACATGGTCGTAAGTCTTTATAACAAAGTTTGACCGAAAAGTATGTCGCATTCATTTCATAAATAAGGGTGTTTCAAAGTTTACAAAAGTAGTTTCCATAACAAGTACATAACAATGTTTAAAGTTTGTATGAAACACGTGCGACACGATTAAAAGTAGTCAAAAAGACGCTCCACGTATGCAAGTATACTCGACATCCAATGCAAGTATCAAATAGTATGAGCGGAAGCATGTATCACCTAAGTTCAAGGACCTGAGAAAAACATAGAGAATCTGTCAACGAAAACGTTGTTGAAATCATAGGTTTAAACAAGTAAATGAGTAATAGTAAGTTGAACCACAAGATTTGCAACATCGATAAAGCCATAGTACATTCTAAAAGTTAATATTCACGAGCACCCAATTATCAAAGCTTAACGTTCCGTCCGTTGAATACCCCATCAATTAGTGCTAGAACAACACTGTTCCCGAAAATATATTTCATTCGTAAACGGTAGCGAACCGTTTGAATGAGGGTTTGTCAAACCCATATGGCCATATAACATAAGTTCTCGCTTACACCATCTGATGTAACTAATGATAATCGGATTGAGGATTTTCGTTCTAAACTCGTATGTAGAATGTTTGTTTTCCCGTTCTTGTGTTCACTTAGTTCAAAAGAATCGTTTATGTTTTCTCATCCCAAAAGCAAGTTCAAAAGAGTAAAAGTGGGACTATGATCTCACCTTTGATTGCAAGAGTGAAATAGTACTTCAACAAGTAAACGTGCAAAGAACAATGCTAGTCTCGACCTAAACAATTAGGTTGTATCAATAACGATAGTCACGAAGGGTCAAAGATGTTCAATTAGTCCTATGGCTCGATACGACTCGATTAATATAGCATGTGAAGCAAATTGTCAAGTTTCATGCAAGATACAAGTATAAAAGCATGTTAGGAAGATTGCATAATTAATTGGTTAAGTTTGACAAAAAGTCAAACTTGGTCGGGTCAAAGTCAACGAAAAAGTCAACATGTTCGGGTCGGGTCCCGGACAAATTTTCCATGCTAATTATTCATATACAAGTATATTAAAACAAGTTTCATGTGAATCGGAGGTCGGTAGCTAGTCAAACATTTCACGTTAAAAGGGACATGGAGGTCAGAATCTGTCCAGGCCATTCGGCGCGCCGCGCGGGGTAGGGGCGCGCCGCGCCACCATCTGTGCAGGTCTGTTTCTGTTTTTCCCAAGTATGCACGAGCCAAAACCTTTTCCAACCCAACTCTTGACCCGCAAACACTTATAATGCCTATTATATATCGTTGGAAAGGTAATTTGACGAGGAATACAACTAAGCACATTTCATCAATCAAACTTCCACTTACAATAACCAAAAACCGTAATTAAACATTCATAATCAAAGTTTAAGTTCCAAAAACGCATTTTATGATTCGGGCAACCAATTTACATGTATGTTATGCCGTTTCGAAGGTAATCAAACACACATTGCAACAAAACACTTAACAACAATATCTCATAGCATTTGACGCATCAAAAGTTCATGTAAAGCTCATCAAACCCTAATCCAAAATCACAAATTCAACAATCTTGCATATGAAACTAATCCATGTCAACCTACATACCAATTTGAAGCTAGTGATGTTAGGAACACAATTAAAACATGAACTTTCATCATTCAACAACATATGAACACCTAAAACTCAAGATTAAGCAAGCATTCTTTCAATATGAACTAGTTACATCAAAATATCAAAAACGAGCATACAAATCACATAAACAAACTAGACTCGAGCCATAGACACTAATTAACAACCTTATAACTTAAAAATCTCAAGAACACAAGAATTAGTGATTTTAGAAAGTTACCCAAAATTGATGAAATCGGTATGGAAACGAAGAGGAGATCACGAGGAGTTCAAATATGCAATTTGTTTTGATCGAATCCTTCTTGAACGAATTTGGATGATGATTGAAGGTTTGAGGGTTTTGAGAGAAAAAGGTGAAGTATTATTTGGGAGGTGATAAAATGAATGGAGAGGAAAGAGTTGACTAGTTGACCTAGTCATCTCTTTCTCCATTTGGCAACTTTAGTCCCTCAACTTAGGAAACGGGTACGGGAATTACCTAAACGAGATAATTCAAACGCGTATTAACGAGATGTGTTATAAACATATAACGGAACTTAAATAGTTAAACGGAAAAGTAAATGGAGAAAGGCGGGATGTTACAGCACTGAGCATATCCTGCAAAGCGCTGAAACCATGCGCGTAGGGCCTGTTTGAGGCCATATAAAGATTTCTGTAGTAAGCAGACATTGTCGGGATATCTAGGATCCCGAAAGCCTGGAGGTTGATGCATGTAGACCATCTCAAACAGATGACCATGAAGAAATGCATTCTTGACATCTAGCTGATGAACAGGCCAGTGTCAAGAAATCGCTAAGATGAGAAATGTGCGTATAGTTACCGATTTACCACCAGACTGAATGTCTCATCACAATCAACACCAATCTGCTGGTTGCGACCATTAGTAACAAGTTGTGCCTTATACCTGCTTAAGTTACCATATGCATTAAACTTATGCTTAAATAACCACATGGAGTGAACTATGTTCGTGTCCGATGGGGGAGGCACAAGTTTCCAAGTACTATTGTTAATTAAAGCATTATATTCTTCAGTCATAGCTTGTTTCCAGTTTGGGTCATGGAGTGCGTCAGGGTAAGAACGGGGAACAGGAGATATAACAGATGTGTGAAGGTTAAGTCGTTGGACAGGTTTTGTAGTACCAAGGAGAGTACGTGTAATCATAGGGTGAGTATACTGAGAGGTAGTAGAGGTGGTAGCCTCAGTGGGAGGAGGTTGTGTCTCCAGAAGAAAGGTAGTAGTGGAATGCGTATTATCAGTAGCCTCATTTGGAGGAGGTTGTGTCTCCGAAAGAGAGGTAGTAGTGGGCTGCGTATTATCAGTAGCCTCATTTGGAGGAAGTTGTGTCTCTAGAGCAGGAGGGGAGTCAGAGAGATGGAAGGAGCAGGAGAAGAGATTAGGATGAGGATCAAAAAATTCGTAAGAGGGAGGCTGAGTCAGTGTCATTGAGCCGAAAGGGAAAGATGTCTCGTCGAAGGTGACATGGCGAGACAGAATGATTTTATTTGTACCTAAGTTCAGGAAACGGTAGCCCCGATTATTTGATGGATAACCGAGAAAGATGCAGGGAGTAGATCAAGGCGCGAGTTTATTTGTGGTATTAAGAAGGGGATGAGGAGATTGGTGTACATGGGTTTTTGATGATAGAGACGGTTGTGTAGTATTTCATGATTAATGGCGGAAGAGGAGAGGATATTAAGAAGATGAGCGGTCATGTGGAGAGCTTCCACCCAATAGATTGGCAGAAGATGTGATGACCCGTCCTAATCCACCTGGATGAATACATCAACATCTGGTCCCATTGCGAGGTTTTGACCTCTATGTGATACGTTTTGTAACATTGCATTCGTTTGAGAAGGTATTTCATAAATGAATATATAAATTCCAGGTTTTTAACATCTGATGATTCCTACGTATAGACAATCACCATTTAAATGGTTTACAATAATACATCTGTTGACAATACAGTCAAAATAAGGTACATGGTAATGGTTTGGTGAATGCAAGTTTCTTGTATATAGCATGTATGACTCCAAGCACATATCTTGTATCACGTATAAGCAAACAGCGGAAGACTTCTAGAAACCTGAGAATAAACATGCTTCAAGTGTCAACACAAAGGTTGGTGAGTTCATAGTTTTAATATTACACATAATCCGTATATCAATGTGGATTACAAAAGTTCAGTTGTTTCATTCAAAACGTTTATCAATATGTTTTAACATTTCAAATCATCTGTATGTAAAGGTTGATCACAAGATCTCAGTTATTTTATTCAAAACGTTTATCAATAGGTTTTACATAAAAGGTGGACCACAAGATTTCAGTTGTTTCATCCGAAACGTTTATCAAAATATTCTACGAAATTGAGCACCCTGGTAACTAAACTTAACGTATATATAATTTGTACCCTTTGTATAATCATCTTAATAATACACGCAAACCAACGTGTACGCTTCTCAAATAGCATACGCCCATTAAAAGGCTAGTGCTCTAGCTCGGACGGGGATATCAAGCCCTATGGATCCATATACTACTACTCGCGCCCACCAGTTCTTATAACTGGTAGTTACTAGTTACCAAAGCTAAGGGATTTTCGGTTCAAACTCAGTGTAGAATTTAGTATGTACTTGTATCCATTGCGTTTAAAATAAAGTGCATGTATTCTCAGCCCAAAAATATATATTGCAAAAGCAATTAAAAAGGGAGAAAATGAAACTCACACATATAAATATTGTATATCGGTTAATAAAGCATTTGCATGTATTCTCAGCCCAAAAATGTAGAGAGTAAAAGGGATCTTATGAAACTCACTGTTTAATATTGATATACAATATTACAGGAAAGCACGTAGACGCATCGGAGATGATAAACACGAGGTTTGATTCACAAAAATACCCCCGAACATTACCCATAATTTCCTTGGTAATAACCCATATTTTCCTTAGCTCTAGCTCGCTCGGAAATTCGTTTTGAAAATTACTTGGACAGCACTCCGTCGTAATATTTTATGTACATTATTATTTTTGTATCGCAAAAATAATAACACTAATAATAAAAATAATAAGATTAATAATAATCTTATTATTAATAATAATAATAATAATTTAAATAATTTAAATAATACGGAGTAAAATTAAATTAAATCAAAAGTAGAAATGGTCGAGCTTTTATAGTGTGGCCTGATTTCTCCTTGCATGCGATCGCATGGTTTCATGGGCATATGGCCATGCGATCGCATGGCCAACTGTCACCAGCCTGGTTCATTTGTTTTTATCTTTGTCGACTTAATATAAATATTAATATATAATATATATAATTTATATAATTAATTATATATTATATTAAATTCACGTGCATAGTTGACTTGTAATTTTTGTTCCGATATGTCGTACGTCGTCACTCGACTTATGTCCCGGTTCCGGTTTCTCGAACGCATTTTCGTACGCTTAGAAAACTTGCATTTTACATTTCGTGACTCGTACCTTTGTCAAAATATAGTCTTAAATCATCCATAAACTATACCACTGTAGCAAAGTTACCGTAGCAAAGTCAATTTTTTACTGTAGCAATTCACTGTAGCAAATAGTGATTTTCAAAAACACTGTAGCATTTTGGGTACTGTAGCAATTTGAAAATGTTACTATCGTTTACTAAATAACTTGAAATTATATATATGTATATATCTTTTTAATATACATAAATCAGTTTTTAAATACACATTGGAAGTTATTTATAAATAAATTTTAATAATAAATATTTCAACTTATCATATATATTCAAATAAATATTTAAACCAATAAGTTTAATGTACGGTATCAAATTATTAATACATTGTTACCTTTTCAAGTTATAGTATATATGTATCTATTTACATATAATTGTTCGCGAATCGTCGAAAACAACCGAAGGGTATTTAAATATATAAAAGTAGTTCAAAAATTTTGAGATTCAGTTTTACAGACTTTGCTTATCGTGTCGGAAATGTTAATCATACAAAGATTAAGTTTAAATTTGGTCAGAAATTTTCGGGTCATCACAGAAGATGAGCTTGAAAGAGAAGAGTGCGGATGAGGTTATTAATGGTGCGAAATATGCGTTCAGACTTTCCGTTTTGTTGAGATGTATGAAGACAAGAGAATCAGAATTGAATGTCGTGAGTTTGTAGGAGTTGATGGAAGGCGGTGTTACCGAATTCGCCGTCGTTGTCACATTGGAATGCTTTTATCTCTTGCTTAAACTGAGTTTGTACAAAGGTGTGGAATTGAATAAATTTAGTTAGTGCTTCAGATTTATTTCATCACGGAAAAATCCATACATAATGCATATAATGATCAAGGAAAATAATATAATATTATAAACCACTAATGCTAGAAACGGGAGACGTCCATAAATCAGAATGAATAATATCAAAAGGTGCAATAACATTAGTGCTAGAAACAGAAAAAGGAAGACAAACATGTTTGCCAAGTTGATACGATTTACACAGAGTATAGGACATAGTTTTATTACAGATAATATCTTTATTGGAAAGGAGTTTGCGAAAAACATCATGCCCTGGGTGACTAAGATACCGATGCCAGGTAACTGGACTAATAGTGAGAGCATGCTTAGGAGATGGTGAAGTGACATGATAGAGATCTTCGGTGCTGTCACATCGGAGAAGAAGACGGCGCGTCAAATAATCCTTCACAGAAAGTCTAAAAGGATCAAACTCAACAGAGACAATATTATCATGAGTAAATCGACGAACATAAATGAATTTTTTACAATATTTGGGGTAACGAAAACATTATGTAAGTGTAAGGGTCTGTGAACATTAGGTAACAAGCTATGGTCGGTGTTGGTAACGGGAATAGTGTTCACGTTACCTACGACCACTGACAAATATTTACAATTATTAAAAATAGTACTAAGATTATTAATGCAAGATGTAAGATGAGTTGATGCACTAGTATCCATGTGCCAAGCTGCGGAATCAAGATTCTCTAAAGTGGTGTTGAATGCGTGTGGTGTTTGAGTTTCCCGACTAGTAAAAGGTGGTGACCCAAGGATAGAATATTGTTGGGCAGTTGGAAATGTGTGAGCCTATTGTACATGTCCCAAGCCATATTGGGAAAACATATTATTTTGTGCTTCAATAATATTAAGTAGGTTGAGCCTACGTTGAACTACTAGATTGTTTTCGAATTCTATTGTCATAGTTGACCATAGTTAATAACTAAAAACAAAGGGATTAAATATGAAATAAAAGTTGTAGTTTGCTTCTGATGAGAATTTTGTCGGTCGTTCACGTCAATCGTTCACCAATGACGAAATTAGCAGATTATGCGAAATCAATAATACAAATTGCAATAGGAAAGCAACTAATAAAAACTCAATTTTAAAAGATTGCCTTACACGTACCTTCAAGATGGATATTCTTTGCTCACTAAATAATTTAATTGTTGGAATTGGTGTATGAAAACTCTTGCACCAGAATATATTGGACGGTGGAACCAATCAATCGCGAAAGAAAAGAAACAAAAAAACTTCAAAACTTTGCATCGTGATTTTGATGTGTGCCGTAGGGCTTTTTTAAGGGAAAATACCTAGGCACTGATTACCATGTTAGATTTAGGATGTGTAATATTATTTCTGAATGATTAACAATACATAATACATAGATATATAAAGATTTAAACCCTATCAATATAAATGGGCTAGGCCCAACTGCTAAATACATGGGCTAAGATATAATGGCTAACATAGCCGACATGCATGTTGTGGGCTAGTAGTCTTTAAATAGGCGACCCAACAATTTCGAAAAATGTATCTATGTTTTTTTCGGGTGAATCAGGACTAATGGTTTGGCACTTTGGTATTTACTATAACTAGGATGACAATTGATATTCCATCTATTCGATCCGATTCATTTGTAGTGAATATGAATGCCGTAAATGGATGAATAATGGACATGGATATGGATGATCTAAATATTATTGGTGATTTTGGTGTCATCAAACATTCATTTTAGATGATTGGGATTTACATGAATGCAAGAGTTAACTAGTTATACTTAACAACGGGTTCGAAGAGTGTGAAGTACATGCCCGTAAGAGTTGGCAACTAACTGTTGCGCATATTGCGAGGGTCAAGGGGGCTGTCCCCTTGCGGGGTCCAAGGGGCAGCGCCCCTGGCTGGGGTCCCAGGTGAGCGATCATGGGTCGAAGGGGGTAGCACCCCGAAACCTCAACAGATAATATACTATATGTTATGTTAACCCGAGGCTTTTGAGGGATGAAATACTTAATTAGGAAAGTGTTTCACGATTCAGGAACCAATTCAGATTGTCTGTTTCATACACGCTTTCTTACAAATATTTTGTGAATTGGATATGGATGACAATTTATTATCCATGGATATATCCATTACCACCCAAAATACATCTATATATACATATATACGTACTAAAATATATACATATATCTCTACATATCGATATACTTACATATACATATAACCTATAAATTTATTATCAACGAAAATATGGGTTAGTCACGATTATTTAATTGTAACTAACAATATCCAAAGTTACATATTGAGATTTGTTTAAATGTATATTTATTATATTATAAAATGTTTTACTCAATTAAATTCACCATCGACGACAACTTACATTCAAAACATGCGTAAAAAACCAAAAACATAAAGATTAAATACTTACATTTGTTATAATCTATTTTAAGTTGTCAAAATATGTCGTTAGATTGACATTTGATTCGGTATCCAATGGATATCCATTGACCCGCTTAATCCAACGGATGTAGATATGGACGGATAAACTGGAATTAAATTAATATGGATATGGATATAGATGAACAAAAATTAAATGGATATGGATGTGGATATGGTACCATCCAATTCATATCCGATTCATTGCCATCCCTAACTAGAACCATAAGCAGTGTGTTTTCGTTATCTTGCACTTATTTTATTTTATCTTTTTTTGTCATATATTTCATACTATGAATCTATGATATAATTATACAGTATATTATAGGCGTCTTCAAACATGAACAATATGAGCAACCGTTCAGGACCCAAAAATTTAGAAGGGCATACAGTTTTCTCAAATAAGTCAATTAAATTAAATAGAAATTTAATCAATTAAATTTGTAATAATACTATAATTTCAAGTTGTTAAATACATTGTATGTAATAACTAGATAAATGTTAGTATTATATTTTTATATGTATTAAAAAATTATACGTGTATGAGGGCCCATTTTTATTTTCGCTCACGGCCTACTAAATTGTTGAAAAATCATTGCTTTAGAATCTGATAAGTTCAAAGTAATATTGCTAAGTTTAAGTATTTTTTAGTTCAATTTTGGTATCATGGACTCTTGTATGAAGTGAAGAACATAGACTTCGACATGATATACAAAGCATGATCTCTGACAAGTTCAAAGTTAGAATTGAAGATTTAAAGAAAACGCGTGAAGACTTAAGAGATAAGAATGAAGTGATTCCATTTAATCGAATATCTCAAAATTTTGTTGAGGTCTTTTGAATCAAAGATTTTATTGATACGATTTTATTTTGTTTTCTTATATATCAAAGAAGTTGTTTAGGAAACAAGATAATTAGACTTTGGGGGATTATGGTTCATAAAATCTCAAGTTTATAAATATGATAGGTCTTATTTCGGTGTTTAATCTTCGACGACTATCATCTTCATTGTAATTGTGTATTCATTACATATAATACATTGTGATAATCTTTTGTTCAGTTCAATTAATTTCATTCATAATATTGTTTAATTAATTTTAATTAATCGTTAATATCTTGTTTAATTGAATGTTATGTTAATAGGTCTATTACTAAATAATTAGAATCCTATTTAATAGGTCTAAACTAAGTAGCATGAGAATTAGAATCTTATTTAATAGGTCTAAACTAAGTAGCATGAGCTTAGTTTACCTTTTCCATTCATGGGTGTTTTTTTTGGAATCTCATGATTAGAATCACACTATTTATTTAATCAAGCTAGTTTCATGAGAGGTCCCGTATGATCTGAAAAGCACAAGCAATTTTCACAAGTTTTGATAGATAAATAATTATCACTAAATAATTAACAATTAAATTAAATATAAATTATAAAGTATAAATATAATATAAATAAATATAAATATAAATTATATATATATATATATTATATATATATATATATATATTATATATATATATATATATATATATATATATATATATATATATATATATTTAATATAAATTAAATATTAAATATTATTATATACTCCGTATTATATATTATATTATATTATATATTATATATATATATATATATATATATATATATATATATATATATATATATATATATATATATATATATATATTAAAAGAACATGAAAAACGCTTCACAATTCACATGCATATTTTTTGTTTGATTTAGAGCCTTCTTCTTATCCCCAATGTCTCTGATCAAAGAAGCATAGCTCATGTTTGTGTGTATTCTATCTAAAGTTCATCTTACTCATTTTCCGCGTGCTTATTATCTCAAACTCTCAAAGAATTTTAATGGGTGAATGTAGGTATGGTGGAAGCACAACACATGGACATCAAGGTACTAAATTGGAGTACTTTTTTAACTACTTCAATCTCACCCATCATTTCAATGTTGTAGCTTTTACAATTAGTGTTTATATATATATATATATATATATATATATATATATATATATATATATATATATATATATATATATATATATTATAGGGGCATGTTCAAACGAGAACCACTAAAAAGGTGAGAACTGCGAAAACTATTTAATTCAACAGTTTTTATGCATTTAAATGAAACAAATTACATGCAAATGTTAATTAATGCACATATCATTAACAAACATATGTTAATTAGCTCAAATTACATGTTAAATTGTTAATTATATGAAACTGTTCACATGTTCTGAAACAAATATGCACATGTGAACGAGAAACTATATATTTAATTATATAGGTAAAATATAAGTGTTTATCAACTATTTTATGTTCATTCATACTCTTCATCAAGGTTTATGTGTGATTCAATCTAGTTACATGTGAAAATCTTTATAAATCAAAAGTTCTCGCAGTTCTCGCAGTTCTCGCTTTTTTTATGGTTCTCGTTTGAACTTTTGGTTATATATATATATATATATATATATATATATATATATATATATATATATATATATATATAGGGAGAGGATCTAGTGAGAATTTTTTTAGTGTGAGAACTCTAGGAACTTCAAAAACATTCCAAATACACTGAAATTCGAGCAAAAAAAGTGCACGGACGAGCAAAAAAAAAGAAATTCGAGCAAAAATCAAAAACACGGACGAACGAAAAATTCATAGTCGAGCAAAAATTCATTTATTTATTAATTTATTATTATTTTTTTGTTCGAATTTCAAAATGTAGAACACATTTTTGTTCGAATATCAGCATTTTTGTTCGACTACCCGTGTCTTCTACATTTTTTTGTCCGACTATCAAAAATGTAGAACACAAATTTGTTCGTCCGCCTTTTTTTTTGTTCGAATATCACTTTTTTTGTTCGAATTGATCATTTTCTGTTCGCCCTTGTCCCATTTTTTGCTCGAATTGCTCTTTTATTGTTCGCCCGTGTCCCATTTTTACTCGAATTTCCATTTTTTTGCTCGAATTTCACTTTTTTGCTCGAATTTCAGTGTATTTTTGAGTTCTCAGGGTTTTCACACAAAAAAGTTCTCATTTGATCCCTCTATGTAACGACCCTGGAATTTCCAACATTTATTTATTAATAATTATTATTATTAATACGTATGATTAAACGAATGTACGTTATTACATTTACATGTTGCCATGATTGCCCGAACTTGACTTTTAAGTGCCCGAAACGTCTTTGTGACACCCGGAACTTGCACGAATAATATTTTCAAGTATTATTTACATTCATGATTAGTTTATTAATCATTTTAATTAACTAAGGTTGTTGGTTAATTACTTGGGCTTTTGTTGGACTTTATTTGTTAATTAATTGAACTTGGGCTTTATTAGTGTAATGGACTCTTGATGTTGGGCTTCTAAGCCCACCCTACATTATTAATGGACCTTTTAGCCCATGTCTTGAAAGTGTAAGTGATACTTGAACATTAACTAGCTAGTTTTGGTTCATTTGGAATCTAGTTGCCATAATCCCCATGCATAACCATTCTTTATCCAACTTTTGAAGCTTTACTTGCAAGTGACCACAAAACTAATCCCTCCCCCCATTTTTCTGCTACAAAAACCGTAGGCCTTATGGCCTTGGAGGGAGTTCTTTTGGTTCATTTTTGTATTACTTCATCACTTGTATTTTCTCTCATTCAAACACACATTCAAACTTGCAACTTCTTTCTCTCTTTTCTCTCTTGCTTTTCTCTCAAATCTAGTAAGTAGCAAGATAACTTTTCTCTCCTTTTTACTTCTAAAACCTGATTTCTACATGAACATAATCATAATCATCTTTTGTTTATTGTTACTAGTCTTTGATTAGTTAATTACTTGTTGTTATTTACTTACATGTTTCAAGAATCTAACTTTCTAGTTTGATTCATCCTTTATCTTGTTTTAACAAGAACAATCAAGAACTAAACTCTCTAGTTTAGGTTCTACATATATTGTTTCAAAAGATATAAGTTCATTGTTGTTGAAATCATACTTGTAAGTCATGGAAGTAAACTTAAAGTTTACTTTACTTAAAGATCAACTTTGATTGAATCTTTAAAGTATGAGCAACCCTTGAACTAATTACTTGTTTAATTAACTTGTTTCTTTATTTTATACACTTTAATTTCATGTAGTTAGTTTATATGGTCAAGTACTACAAGTTAGTCTTGATCTCATATCTCTTGAACAAATTAAGTTAACTTTGAAAGTTCAAGAACACACAAATAAGTTTTCCTTAAATATAACTTTGGATCTAGACTTTTGAGTCTTGGAACTTCAAGATCAAACTAAGAACTATGTTTTACTACTTATGATCTTGATTAGTTAGTTTACTTTCAAGTTTGTAACTTGTTATTAGCTTTAAAGTCCATGTATGTGTTAGATCTAAGACCTTGATGCAACTTTGGTTCATCAAACTTCATACAACTCTTAAGTGAGTTGTGCTTCATGTCTTAGACTTGCACATGGGTTATGATGGTCAAGACTTGGTTAAGATGATGTAGATACATCAATGAGTTGTACACTTGAAGCTATATGCATCAAGGATGAGAACCATGATGAACATCAAGCACCAAGACCACCGGAACCCTTTTAAACTCACTGTTCTGTCCAAAACCTACTGACCTGATGCTTCTGGAACAGACCAGTAGACCTGGGCTGTTCTAACCTTGATTTTTAGATAGAACTTTTTGAGTAGATAACTTTTCATATAGGACTCATCTTAATCCGAGTTACGGTTTAGGATTTATGGCCCTCCGATCGTTACTATGTCCTTTAACGTTGTGCAGAAATTTCTGACCTACTCGCACTTAGACCGTCGCCACGGTCAAACCAAGACGAGTTTGCTTCTGTAAATTTTACCACACTTAAGGGACTCATAGACGGAGCCATGGCCACTTGTCTCACCTTAATTTAGTAAGGGTAGAGGCCGTGGTGACTGACTGAAGTCGGACTTTGTTTTACATTACTTTCATATACGAAACCTACCTTACGCCTTTTGTTTGATGATGATTGATGATGACCCTTAAGACCTTAAATACATACTTTTAAACCTATTAAGACGATTTACTGACTTAGTACTATTTGACTTAGGTTGAGGACTTCGGACCATTTACTTGCACACCTTTCCCGACTACTACTTTACCGCTACATATCATTGTGAGTTATAGCATTCCCTTTTTACTTTAACTTATTTTGGGAACTGAGAATACATGCGGATTTTATGTTTTACATACTAGGCACAAGTACTTAAACTTATATATGTGTGGGTTATATAACGGCAGAAACATTCCCTTTAGCTCGGTAACGTTTAATCATTGGTTTATGAACCGGTGAACGCGAATCTTAGATATGGATCCATAGGGTTTGACATCCCCACTCGGGCTAGTCGCGCTAGCAGTCAACGAGTGTTTAATACTTCGTAAACATACGCACTCACCAAGTGTACTTTCAGGGGGTATTTTAAACATTAAGTTAGTTACCAAGTGCCCACGGTTAACATATACTTTATCATACTGTTTTGAAACGCTCTTTGTAGCACTGAAATCTCGTGGCCTACCTTACATACTGTTATACTTAAACTATAGCTCACCAACCGTTGTGTTGACGTTTTTAAGCATGTATTTCTCAGGTGCTTGAGGTTGCTTCCGCTGTGTACTAGTCATGCTGTAGAACCCGCTGCTTAGAGTTGTTATCGCATGACTACTTATCTTGCATTCAAACTTATTTACTTTTGAAACTATGTTATGTAACGACCTTTGGGGTCACGTACACTTATTAATTTGCTTCTACTTAGTGAAGCATGCTTTTGAAATGTAAAACATTTGATGTCGGTTATGACATCACCTTTTTATCGTGAATGCAACTTCTTTAATTACAGCATATAGTACTTAACCTTGTAATGATCATGTGGTTGATGATTCGTACACGATGGTTTTGTACGGGGCATCACATTTGGTATCAGAGCATTGGTTGTAGGGAATTAGGTTGCATTAGTGAGTCTAAGACCGACCCGAGTAGGATTCACTAATAGAACTAATCTACAACTTGCTAGTTTACTTGTTTCCGCTGAACTTACTGCATGCTGCTGCTTACTGTTACTGCTATATGCCGTATGGTACTACATGATTTCCCTACTGCATGATGCTACTTGCTTTTGATTGCATGCTACCTTCATACAAATTACGATTATTTCCATGCTAGTTACCGTTATACATGATTTAAACTGTTGGCCTATTATTTGCTTGCTTTATGACATACTGACATGGAAAATTTATTTTTCCTTGTTCAGATGTCGGATGTTCCACCTGCTGGCATTTCGGGCAGTATAGACTCAGACCCCGTCGCCCTACCTACTGCTACACCTACTGCTGCTACTGCCGATACATCGGCCCCGACACCCACTAGTGATCCCGGCGCTTCTACTTCCGGAGCTGGTACTAGTGCACCTGCCCCAGTGTTTGCTCCCGGACCCTCGAGGTCGCAGCCCCGCATTGGTGGTATTGAGATCCCCGCGGAGTTCGGGGAAGGGCCGTTTCATAACCACATGCGTACGCCTTGCCGACGCACTCCCGACGAACGTTTAGTCGTGATTCCGCCAGGCAGACACAGACAGATGTTGGCCGCCTTTGGACGCTTCGGATTACCAGCTCAACCACCAGTGTCACCACCACACGATTCGGATGACTCATCATCCGCCGATTCTTCATCATCAGACGACTCCAGCGATGATGAGGATCCTGCTGATAGACCTATTCAGGCACCCTCCACCCCGCCGAAGAAGCGGTACCGTTTCGACGGCACCGTCATTCCAGGGGTGAATAGAGGTCATGCTTTTACTGATGCTTTTGGCCATCGTCGTAGGGTTACTGCTCGTAAACGAGTTGTGCCATACCCTGCCGACCCACAGATACGTAAGGTTCCCCGTTATGTATTGACTATTCCTGGAACCGTACCACCTAGATTCAGATACGCACCACTTACATCTAGGGACGTACCATCTACATCCGGAGCCGGACCATCTACATCAGCACCACCGGCACCACCCGCACCACCCGCCCCACCTGCACCGCCTGCCCCACCAGCTCCCTCTAAAGAGGAACTGATGAGGGAGACTGAGACTCTCCGAGCTCGAGTCACTGAGCTCGAGGAGCAGTTGGCTCGAGGAGCAGTTCACCCGCCTTCACCGTAGGACCTTGTATTTAGATTTCATGATGTAATCTAGATATAGTTTCATGTATTTCATATGTATTGTACGAACTTATTCAGATGTATGAAACTTATTATTATTAATGAATGGAACTTTGCGTTATTTAATTCTTGCACGATGTTCTATTTACATTGCTTTACGATGATTCTGTGGTATTTGTACCTAGATGCATTATTTAATAACATGTGATGTTTTGATTCCATGTTGGTCACTATATACTGTATCATTACTACTTGCATGCTGGATTTTGACTTGAGTCAAAATTTTTGTTTAGAATACCATGGCTAATGGAAGATCCACACCTACCGCCGCCCAGATTGAGGACATGATCAACGAACGGGTCGCTGTAGCCCTAGCAGAAAGAAATCTCGAAGCTCCACCGCCACCGCCACTGGTTATTCCACCCGTTCGAAATGGGTGTACATACAAGGAATTCCAGAGCTGCAAACCGCATAACTTCAGCGGCACCGAGGGACCAGTTGGTCTCACCAGATGGTTCGAGAAACTTGAATCAGTATTCCGAGTTAGCAACTGTTCGGAGGATAATAAAACCAAGTTTGCATCTTGCACGCTATCTGACGGCGCGTTAACGTGGTAGAACACGTTAGCTCAAGCAAAAGGTATCGATGAGGCGTATGCTACGCCATGGGAGGAATTCAAGGCGGCTATGATTGATGAGTATTGTCCGAGAACCGAAATTTAGAAGATGGAAATCGAATTTATGCAGTTAAAGGCCGTAGGGAACGACCTTAACAGTTACAACCGTAGGTTTTTGGAGTTGGCTCTTATGTGTCCGACCATGGTCACCCTCGAATTCAAGCGCATGGAGAAATACTTCTCGGGACTCCCTAAGTCCATCAAAGGAAATGTCACCTCATCCAAACCACCGAATGTTCCCGAAGCAATGCGCATGGCGCATACTCTCCTGAATCAAATCATCCTTGACGAGCCGGAGAAGGCTAAGTTTGAAGCCGGTAGTAGTGAAAAGAGGAAATGGGACAACAACCATAACAACCACAACAACCACAACAACAATAACAACAACAGGGGTAGAAACTATGATCAAAACCCGGCGAAGCGACATGAAGGGTTCAGGCAAAACAACAACAACCCTAACCCCAACAACAACAACTCCAACCCGAACTACAAAGGCACGCTACCACAATGCAAGAGGTGCTACAAGCACCACACCGGATATTGTAATGCTGTTTGTGAGAAGTGCAAGAAGAGCGGGCACATCGGTAGAGACTGCAACACTACCACGATGACAGGGAGGCCGAACACCAACGGGCCGAAAAAGTGTTACGAATGCGGGCAGACGGGCCATTTCAGAAACGAGTGCCCGAACAAACGAAAGGATGGCGGACTACCGCGTGCTAGAGCTTTTAATGTTAATGCAAGGGATGCACGCGATAACCCTGACTTGGTGACAGGTATATTCACAATCAACAATCTTTTAGCTTCTGTCTTGTTTGATACTGGTGCGGATAGAAGTTATGTATGTAGACATTTTTGCGATAAGATTAATTGGTCATTAGTCCCGTTAAAAGAAAGTATGCTTGTCGAGGTCGCCAATGGAAAACTTGAAAAGGTTGACCATATTAGTCGTGGAGCTATTATCAACATAGCTGGTGCAGATTTCGAAATTGATTTGATACCTATCAAACTGGGAAGTTTTGACGTGATCGTCGGTATGGATTGGTTGAGCAAGATAAAGGCCGATGTTATCTGTGGAGATAAAGCACTTCGCATACCACAAGGAGATGGCGAACCACTGGTTATCTATGGAGAGAGATGTACCTCGAAGTTGAACCTCATTAGTTGCGTGAAAGCGCAAAAGATTATGAAGAAGGGACGCTTTGCTGTCCTAGCACATGTGAAAGCGGTAGAAACTGAGGTGAAGAGCGTGAACGACGTTCGAATTGTGAACGAATTTTCCGATGTCTTCCCAGAGGAATTTCCTGGATTACCACCGCCGAGAGCCGTAGAATTTCAGATTGATTTAGTGCCAGGAGCTGCACCTGTAGCTCGCGCACCTTATAGACTCGCACCTTCCGAGATGCAAGAATTACAGAGTCAACTACAAGAGCTGTTAGATCGAGGGTTTATCCAACCAAGTTTCTCGCCTTGGGGCGCACCTGTTCTGTTTGTGAAGAAGAAGGATGGATCCTTTCGTATGTGTATCGACTACCGTGAGCTCAACAAATTGACAATCAAGAATCGGTATCCTCTTCCACGAATTGACGATCTTTTTGATCAACTACAAGGATCGAGCGTTTATTCAAAGATCGATTTGCGATCCGGATATCACCAGCTGAGGGTGACGGAAAGTGACGTGATGAAAACTTCATTCAGGACCCGTTATGGTCATTATGAGTTTCTCGTGATGCCATTCGGTTTGACAAATGCACCTGCCGTGTTCATGGACCTCATGAATCGTGTCTGCAAGCCTTACTTGGACAAGTTTGTTATCGTCTTCATAGATGATATCCTCATCTACTCTAAGAGCGAAGAAGAACATGAGCAACACCTCCGATTAGTGCTTGAACTCTTAAGACAAGAGCAACTTTACGCCAAATTCTCCAAGTGTGAATTTTGGTTGAAGGAAGTACAATTTTTGGGTCATGTTGTAAGCGACCAGGGTATCAAAGTTGATCCCGCCAAGATTGAAGCCATCGGCAAGTAGGAGACCCCCACTACTCCGACGCATATTCGCCAATTCCTAGGTCTCGCCAGTTATTACCGAAGATTCATCGAAGGATTTTCTCTGATTGCGCGTCCTTTGACCGCGCTGACTCACAAGGGCAAGAAGTTCATTTGGGAACCCGCACACGAATCAGCATTTCAAACTTTGAAGAAGAAGTTAACCTCCGCACCTATCCTATCACTTCCTGAAGGCAGTGACAACTTTGTTGTTTATTGTGATGCATCGAAGAGTGGTTTTGGTTGTGTACTGATGCAACGATCAAAGGTTATTGCCTATGCCTCCCGCCAATTGAAGATTCACGAGCGGAACTACACTACACATGATCTTGAACTTGGAGCCGTGGTCTTTGCGCTCAAATTGTGGAGACATTATTTGTATGGAACTAAGAGTACTATCTTCACCGATCACAAGAGTCTCCATCACATCTTCGATCATAAGCAACTGAATATGAGACAGCGTCGATGGATCAAGACGCTCAACGACTACGATTGTGAACTCCGTTATCACCCTGGCAAGGCCAATGTTGTAGCTGACGCTTTAAGTCGAAAGGAGAGGACGACACCTCTTCATGTTAGGGCTCTGAACATCACCATTCATTCGAACCTCAACAACCAGATCAGAGTAGCCCAAGTTGAGGATCTCAAGGAGGAGAACATATCTCACGAACATCTGAACATACTTGTCTCTCGATTCGAGGTTAGGGAGTCTGGACTCCGATGTTACGCCGGAAGAATTTGGGTACCCCTTTATGGAGATCTACGGAACCTGATACTTGATGAAGCACACAAGTCGAGATATTCGATTCATCCTTGAGCGGGTAAAATGTACCACGACCTTAAAGAACAGTATTGGTGGCCGAATCTTAAGAAGGACGTTGCAACTTCTGTTGGGAAGTGTTTGACTTGTTCGAAAGTTAAGGCCGAACATCAGAGACCTTCTGGGTTACTTCAACAGCCGGAAATCCCACAATGGAAGTGGGAAAGGATCACAATGGATTTCATTACTAAGCTGCCGAAGACGGTGGGCGGATGCGATACTATTTGGGTTATTGTTGACCGCCTTACCAAATCTGCACACTTTCTAGCGATGAAGGAAACTGATACAATGGAAAGACTTGCTCAATTATACATTAAGGTGGTTGTATCACGACACGGTGTACCTTTATCGATCATCTCCGATCGCGATCCCCGTTTTGCTTCCAGATTTTGGCGTTCTTTGCAAGAAGCCATGGGAACTCGTCTCGACATGAGTACTGCTTATCATCCTCAGACTGACGGGCAAAGTGAACGAACGATTCAGACCTTGGAGGACATGCTGCGTGCATGTGTCATTGATTTTGGAAAGGCCTGGGAAAGACATTTGCCACTCGCCGAATTCTCGTACAACAACAGTTATCACTCTAGCATTAATGCTGCACCTTTTGAAGCATTGTATGGCCGTAAGTGCCGATCTCCTATTTGTTGGGCCGAAGTAGGCGAAAAGCAAATCACCGGACCCGAGGTAGTCCACGAAACCACGGAGAAGATTGCTCAGATTCAAGCTAGACTTAAGACTACCCGTGATCGTCAAAAGAGTTATGCCGATCTTAAACGTAAAGACTTTGAATTCAACGTTGGTGATCGTGTAATGTTAAAGGTTGCACCTTGGAAAGGTGTGATCCGTTTTGGAAAACGTGGAAAGTTGAACCCACGATACATTGGTCCTTTCGAGATCTTGGAACGTGTTGGATCAGTTGCATACCGTTTGGATCTACCAGCACAATTGAGCTCAGTTCATCCTACCTTCCATGTATCGAACTTGAAGAAGTGTCTTGCTGCACCCGAACTTATCATACCATTGGAAGAACTTACTATTGACGACAAACTCCACTTTGTGGAGGAACCTGTTGAAATTATGGATCGTGAGATCAAAACTTTGAAACGCAATAAGATTCCGATTGTACGAGTACGATAGAATGCCAAACGAGGACCTGAGTTTACTTGGGAGCGAGAGGATCAAATGATGCGAAAGTATCCTCACCTTTTCCCGACTCCTCCATCTACTTCAGCTTAAATTTCGGGACGAAATTTTCTTTAACAGGTGGGTAATGTAACGACCCTGGAATTTCCAACGTTTATTTATTAATAATTATTATTATTAATACGTATGATTAAACGAATGTACGTTATTACATTTACATGTTACCATGATTGCCCGAACTTGACTTTTAAGTGCCCGAAACGTCTTTGTGACACCCGGAACTTGCACGAATAATATTTTCAAGTATTATTTACATTCATGATTAGTTTATTAATCATTTTAATTAACTAAGGTTGTTGGTTAATTACTTGGGTTTTGTTGGACTTTATTTGTTAATTAATTGAACTTGGGCTTTATTAGTGTAATGGACTCTTGATGTTGGGCTTCTAAGCCCACCCTACATTATTAATGGACCTTTTAGCCCATGTCTTGAAAGTGTAAGTGATACTTGAACATTAACTAGCTAGTTTTGGTTCATTTGGAATCTAGTTGCCATAATCCCCATGCATAACCATTCTATATCCAACTTTTGAAGCTTTACTTGCAAGTGACCACAAAACTAATCCCTCCCCCCATTTTTCTACTGCAAAAACCGTAGGCCTTATGGCCTTGGAGGGAGTTCTTTTGGTTCATTTTTGTATTACTTCATCACTTGTATTTTCTCTCATTCAAACACACATTCAAACTTGCAACTTCTTTCTCTCTTTTCTCTCTTGCTTTTCTCTCAAATCTAGTAAGTAGCAAGATAACTTTTCTCTCCTTTTTACTTCTAAAAACTAATTTCTACATGAACATAATCATCATCATCTTTTGTTTATTGTTACTAGTCTTTGATTAGTTAATTACTTGTTGTTATTTACTTACATGTTTCAAGAATCTAACTTTCTAGTTTGATTCATCCTTTATCTTGTTTTAACAAGAATAATCAAGAACTAAACTCTCTAGTTTAGGTTCTACATATATTGTTTCAAAAGATATAAGTTCATTGTTGTTGAAATCATACTTGTAAGTCATGGAAGTAAACTTAAAGTTTACTTTACTTAAAGATCAACTTTGGTTGAATCTTTAAAGTATGAGCAACCCTTGAACTAATTACTTGTTTAATTAACTTGTTTCTTTATTTTATACACTTTAATTTCATGTAGTTAGTTTATATGGTCAAGTACTACAAGTTAGTCTTGATCTCATATCTCTTGAACAAATTAAGTTAACTTTGAAAGTTCAAGAACACACAAATAAGTTTTCCTTAAATATAACTTTGGATCTAGACTTTTGAGTCTTGGAACTTCAAGATCAAACTAAGAACTATGTTTTACTACTTATGATCTTGATTAGTTAGTTTACTTTCAAGTTTGTAACTTGTTATTAGCTTTAAAGTCCATGTATGTGTTAGATCTAAGACCTTGATGCAACTTTGGTTCATCAAACTTCATACAACTCTTAAGTGAGTTGTGCTTCATGTCTTAGACTTGCACATGGGTTATGATGGTCAAGACTTGGTTAAGATGATTTAGATACATCAATGAGTTGTACACTTGAAGCTATATGCATCAAGGATGAGAACCATGATGAACATCAAGCACCAAGACCACCGGAACCCTTTTAAACTCACTGTTCTGTCCAAAACCTACTGACCTGATGCTTCTGGAACAGACCAGTAGACCTGGGCTGTTCTAACCTTGATTTTTAGATAGAACTTTTCGAGTAGATAACTTTTCATATAGGACTTGTCTTAATCCGAGTTACGGTTTAGGATTTATGGCCCTCCGATCGTTACTATGTCCTTTTACGTTGTGCAGAAATTTCTGACCTACTCGCACTTAGACCGTCGCCACGGTCAAACCAAGATGAGTTTGATTCTGTAAATTTTACCACACTTAAGGGACTCATAGACGGAGCCATGGCCACTGGTCTCACCTTAATTCAGTAAGGGTAGAGGCCGTGGTGACTGACTGAAGTCAGACTTTGTTTTACATTACTTTCATATACGAAACCTACCTTACGCCTTTTGTTTGATGATGATTGATGATGACCCTTAAGACCTTAAATACATACTTTTAAACCTATTAATACGATTTACTGACTTAGTACTATTTGACTTAGGTTGAGGACTTCGGACCATTTACTTGCACACCTTTCCCGACTACTACTTTACCGCTACATATCATTGTGAGTTATAGCATTCCCTTTTTACTTTAACTTATTTTGGGAACTGAGAATACATGCAGATTTTATGTTTTACATACTAGGCACGAGTACTTAAACTTATATATGTGTGGGTTATATAACGGCAGAAACATTCCCTTTAGCTCGGTAACGTTTAATCATTGGTTTATGAACCGGTGAACGCGAATCTTAGATATGGATCCATAGGGTTTGACATCCCCACTCGGGCTAGTCGCGCTAGCAGTCAACGAGTGTTTAATACTTCGTAAACATACGCACTCGCCAAGTGTACTTTCAGGGGGTATTTTAAACGTTAAGTTAGTTACCAAGTGCCCACGGTTAACATATACTTTATCATACTGTTTTGAAACGCTCTTTGTAGCACTGAAATCTCGTGGCCTACCTTACATACTGTTATACTTAAACTATAGCTCACCAACCGTTGTGTTGACGTTTTTAAGCATGTATTTCTCAGGTGCTTGAGGTTGCTTCCGCTGTGTACTAGTCGTGCTGTAGAACCCGCTGCTTAGAGTTGTTATCGCATGACTACTTATCTTGCATTCAAACTTATTTACTTTTGAAACTATGTTATGTAACGACCTTTAGGGTCACGTACACTTATTAATTTGCTTCTACTTAGTGAAGCATGCTTTTGAAATGTAAAACATTTGATGTCGGTTATGACATCACCTTTTTATCGTGAATGCAACTTCTTTAATTACAGCATATAGTACTTAACCTTGTAATGATCCTGTGGTTGATGATTCGTACACGATGGTTTTGTACGGGGCATCACACTCTGTTTTTTGATCCCCCTATATATATATAGGGGGATGATTCTCACACACTGTTTTTTGATCCTTACACACCCTTTTACCCTATTATTAGGGAGGAGTTCAAGTAAATTGGTGTGTGAGGATCAAAAAACAGTGTGTGAGAATCATCCCCCATATATATATATATATATATATATATATATATATATATATATATATATATATACACTAGCCTTTATGAGCCCGTGCGTTGCACGACGACTCTTAATTAAACAAACTGAAAATGTAAACTCGTACCTATCTCTAAATGTTTAACCTTTAACCATGTTAACATAAATTGACACCAACTTAGCACTCATTCAAAGTGAGAACACGACCCATACCGCAAATTTACCCATTTAAACCCCAGTTCATTTTGCCACTTATAATCATATTCACAGAAAATAAAAAATACACATACTTTAACCAAAATAACGTAATGAAAAAAGAGAATGAAAAACTTACAAAGCCAAATAGCGATGAAAAAGCACAACCACAACAAAGTAAACACGATCAATGGTGAACATGAAAAACTAAAAGGTTGACACATCCGTATCATGTATTATCCAGAATTGTGACGATCGCTCCAAATCCATATGGACGAACACGTCATTCATTGATTTCATTGCGAGGTATTTGACCTCTATATGATACATTTTGTAAACATTGCATTCTTTTGAAAAGGCACACCATAAATGAATATTTAAATCAAAGGTTTTCGACATCTGATGATTTCTACATATAGACAATCACCATAAATAATAGTTTACAACAGTATTTCCGTTGACAATGCAGTCAAAATAAGATACATGGTGATGATTTGGTGAATGCAACGTCTCCTTGAAAAATATGTCATGTAAGACTCCATGCACATAGCTTGTTTAACATCTAAGCAAACAGCGGAAGACTTCTAGGAAACCTGAGAATAAACATGCTAACAAGTGTCAACACAAAGGTTGGTGAGTTCATAGTTTTAATGTTGCGCATAATCTGTATATAAAGGTGGATCACAAGATTTCAGTTGTTTCATCCAGAAACGTTTATCAAAATATTCTACAAGATTGAGCACCCTGGTAACTAAACTTAACGTATATATAATTTATACCCTTTGTATAATCATCTTAATAATACACGCAAACCAACGTGTACGTTTCTCAAATAGCATACGTCCGTTAAAAGGCTAGCGCTCTAGCTCGGACGGGGATATCAAGCCCTATGGATCCATATATAACTACTCGCGCCCACCAGTTCTTATAACCGGCAGTTACTAGTTACCAAAGCTAAGGGATTTTCAGTTCAAACTCGGTGTAGAATTTAGTATGTACTTGTATCCATTGCTCTTAAAATAAAGTGCATGTATTCTCAGCCCAAAAATATAGATTGCAAAAGCAATTAAAAAGGGAGCAAATGAAACTCACGCATATAAATATTGTAAAACAGTTAATAAAGTATTTGCATGTATTCTCAGCCCAAAAATGTAAAGAGTAAAAGGGATCATATGAAACTCACATCAAATCAGTTTAGCATTTATATCAATTTCATAAAATGGTTATAAAAGCATTCACATGTATTCTCAGTCCCAAAAATGTAAATAAAAAGGGAGCAAATGAAACTCACCTTAGCAGCATATAAAGTCGTTCACCAAAATGTGAGCGAAACTCGGATTACCAAATAACCGTAGATCTCAATCTAGAGAACATATGTTGGTCAATAAATGTCTATCAAGCTAGGTCAGGTCATAGTGTATAACAATCCTAATGCTCGAGATCGACATACAAAATTTATCCAAAGTCGTTTCAAAAAGTCAATTTTGACAATAATTCAACAAAACGAGACGTGCCTTATATATGGATTCATTTACTTGGCTGGTAATATTCAAAAATCTAATTTATCATTCTTACAAACAAGTTTCAAAAGCAATTTCAATCAATGTCAATCATAATTCAGTTGATCATATCTTTTAATTCGTTCACCGAAATTACGCGATTTCTAAATGAAAAGTTATTGATTTTTCGCCAGCTTTCCAAAAACATGCATATCATATACCTTTTATCAGTAATATATGTATTTACTTCGTGATTCATCATAACTTTTTAACGACAAAATTTAGCGTACAATCATGTATAAATATATACACTCGAGCACTAGTATGTATACACTATTAATTTATAAAATATAAAATATAAATGCTTACATATTAATATTGAGATTCAATATTGTAGAAAAGTACGTAGACGCAACAGAGATGATAAACACTAGATTTGATTCATAAATATACCCTCGAACATTACCCATAACCTCTTTGGCAATAACCCATAATTTCCTTATCTCTATCCCGCTCAAAAAACCATTTTGAAGGTGACACGCTCATAACCTCGTTGTAGTATTTTATGTATATATAATACTAATAATAATATTATAATAAGATTAATAATAATAATATTAATCTTAATAATAATAATAATAATAATAATAATAATAATAATAATAATAATAATAATAATAATAATAATAATAATAATAAGGAATAAATTAGAAAAGAAACTCGAGACCAGATCGAGCTTTTATAGTATGTGACCTTCTACAGTACCTCATGCGATCGCATGAGTTTTCAGTGGTTTTGCCATGCGATCGCATGGCCGCCTTATCCTGTTTTTGTTTGCTAGTTCGTCGACACCAAATAGTGTACTGTAGCAAATAGTGTTTTACTGTAGCAAATAGTGTTTCACCGTAGTAAATAGTGTTTACTGTAGCAAATAGTGTTTTACTGTAGCAAATAGTGTTTTACTGTAGGAAAGTCGTTTTTACTTGTACATATATATATATATATATACATACATATAATTGTTCATGAATCGTCGAGAGCAGTCAAATGTAATTTAATACATGAAACAGTTCTATAATTTTGAGATTCAGTTTTACAGACTTTGCTTATCACGTCAGAAATGTTGATCATACAAAGATTAAGTTTAAATTTGATCAGAAATTTCCGGGTCATCACAGTACCTACCCGTTAAAGAAATTTCGTCCCGAAATTTTAGTGAGGTCATCATGGCTAACAATAAAAATGTTTTCATGACGTATATGAGTCGATAAATAGAGTTTTATCACCGTTGAATAATATGGATAAAGCAATCCAATTACTCGAAGCGTATGAGAGAAGTTATCGTAAAAGAGTGAAATGAAAGAATAGAGATTCGTCTTAGCTTTTGACGTAGTTACGATTGATTTCCTGAATTTAAGGAATAGAAAATCTTCATAATCTAAATAAGATCTGATTCTTCGGAATTTGCGGAAATTAGGATTTTCTTTGATTAAATGCGTAATCTGCCTCGATTGCTATGTCTGATATTTTGCTATAAATTAACCACTTCCGTTTCATTATTTTCATCACTCTTACATCTTCTTCCTTAATTCATACTTTCAAAAGATTGTGAAAATGCTTCATCCAGTTCTGATTCTTGATATACTCCTAACTTTCATATCTGTCATTCTTCTTTTTCATCTACTACCGGAGGAAATTATTTTCATCTACTATTACCTTGGGGTTATAGTGTTTTTCATTCTCCCGTGTCTTTATATTACTATACGCATTGATATATACGGTTTGTAATTTCGGGGTTGTTATCGGGCTTTATGTTCTCCATTATATTTCGGAGCTTCATGCTTTCGTTTTCTCTTCCCGACCTTAAGTCAAGCGAATAATGGTCCAGAATTCGTAGGTATGAATTTCAGAATAAACATAATTAATGTTCTAAGAAATAAACGGTAATGGCACAATCTGACTTGTCAAATTACCAGAGTATCCGAAAAAGACCGAATCATCAAGAAATATATTTTCTTGATATATTTAGAGATTATATAGAATGAAAGAGTTATGTAACATGGTTTATGATGAGGGTGTGATCTGTGAACCTTCGTCACATTCTATTAGAAACTCAACATGACTTACTGTAATATAATCACGTTTATCAAGTGTCATTATATTATACTAACTCATGCTTCAGTTTCCAACATTACTTCAAAACATCCTTTTTTTTTTTTGAATTTTTCAGATTTTAGAAACTAAAATAGTTTCTTTTATGATGTAACACAGATAGCGCGAAGAGGTAATGATTTCAGATAAGAATGGTTTCGAAAAATATCTTCAGAAATATGGAGGATATTTATAATGGGAGATACGATGATATCTTAGAATATTTAAGATCAGATGATGATGAAGAATATTGTCTGCAAAGGTTTTAGAGTAAAGAGCAAGGTATTCGCTAATGATTTCAGCAGACTCTGAATCATTTGGATTCTTTGAAGGTAGATTTAGTCTTTGTGATTTGTCCACAGCTTCCTTCATGGTCTGCTCAATCCGTTTTTCAATTCCAAACCTTCTCTTTTTCTCTGCTTTACCACCATACTATTCTTTATCATCAAACTTTTGACTGTTAAGGTCGTTTACAGTTTTTGCTGCTTCATCAACATTTTTCCAAAATTCGGAGAACTAGTTTCGTAGTTTGGGGTGTTTTTCGGAAACTTCACATTCGAAGTATGTAAGTCCAGGAGGTAGACGTTATATGTACACATATAACTGTTGGCGTAGACGTGCTACAGGATTTCAAGATACTGATTGCTAATTCCCGATAGTTGGTATGGAAATTGCCGTTACAGGATGTTGATGAGTACATGATAGGGTTTCAATGAATATTATGATTTTTCGAAAGGTCAATGATTAATAAAGTTGTTTGGTAAATTTACTGCTAATGTAGCGGAACATGAAAGGTTCCCCAGTAACAAAACATATATATCAAGGTTACAATAAGGCTTAATCTGAAAAGTTGATGTTGACTGGTTGGAAGTGTGATAAAACTGGATACTTTGAAAAGAAATTGCAAAATTATTTTCGGTAATAACAATGCTAAAGGATCTTTCACCGTTTTGAAGTCAAAGTATAGCTTTGAAAGATGTAGAGATCTAAGAATGATGTCACTTGTTAAATCTTGACTTGGATTCTGCTCTGTCAATATCAGAATATGTAATTGAATTTGTATGGAAACGATTGTATATTGCTGTGAGCATAGATAATAATTTTTTAATCAAAGTTGAAGAATGTAAAGTGTAACATATTAATTGCGAACTTATATATTTCCCGGGTATTACCTACCCGTTAAAGATTTCACAATTAATACTTCGTACAAAAGAATTTTTATTACCGTCTTTATGAAAATATATGTATGTATATTTTCTTCAGATGTAACACAGATTTAATGAGTTAATATCATATTAAGCTCATTTAATTTTCGGCTTGACTTAGAAATGATTAATCTCTAAAACATTAAAGATTACATAATCTTTGCTGAGTATTTCGCTAATGTAATCGATACTTCATTATTTATTCTTATTTCTCGGTGAAGGATGTTGATGCTTGTGGAATCTTTGTGAACCTTACAAGGCACAGATGATGTTTTCTGGAAAGTTTCGAGTACATCGAAAATGAAAATGTAAAATCAATTATGTAATTGAATAATACACTTGGTTTATTATGAAATTGAATTCATTAAGTTGAAACAGAGATTGTAGTTAACAATGGTTAAGTTGTTAAGGAAGGATGTACATCATTGCATATTAGTAATATGAACTAACCGAGTAGTACCTACCAGTTAAGATTCACACGTAATAGCTTAGTACGAAAAGATTTATTTCGATTTCAAAATTCATATATATTAAATATACATAAAATTTCTTCAGGGGAAATAAGTTAATACTTCATCGGTTATTGTTGCTGGTATTTCTTGGTAACTACGATGCGTATGACGTTGATGTTCAAAGTACATATTTTGATGTTGAGGCTTGCGGTGCGGATGTTGTTGGTGGTGGTAATGGTACTGTTGGTGTTGTTGTCGGTGGTACTATTGATGCCGGAGATTCTGCTGGTGCTTGTAACCTTTGCACCATATTCTCCAAAGCCACTACCCGAGCGCGAAGCTCGTTGACTTCTTCTACTACACCGGGATGATTGGTGGTTCGGACGAGCGGATGAATAAGATCCAGAATTTGAGAGAGTATATGATCATGACGAGATATTCTGGAGATGAGAGAGAAAATGGTATTACGAACAGGTTCGCCGGTAAGTGCTTCAGGTTCTTCGCCAAGAGGGCAATGTGGTGGATGGAAGGGATCGCCTTCTTCTTGTCTCCAATAATTAAGTAGGCTACGAACCCATCCCCAATTCATCCAGAATAGATGATGGCTAATTGGTTGATCCATTCCGGTTACACTGTCTTCGGAATTCAGGTGAATATCCATATCGGAATAGCTGTCAGAGTTTAAGGAATTTGAACTAGATACGGGATCCATCTTGTATAATTAGGGAGATGATTTTTTTTTATATGAATTAGATTATAGAATGTAGTTTGGTATTCTTCAATACATAATTTACATATGTATATATAATACCAAATTCCATAAATCACGGAGAAATTTTCGGAAGATGTCAGGAAAAGTTTACAGTAACAGATACGCTAAGATATGAATTTTGTCTATACGCTATTCATGCAATCAATGCAGTAAAACGTGTCTAGACTAGGAATGATAAGCAGGTAATTTCCGACAAAAAAAATGATAAGCAAAACTTTTGACATGCAGACACGGTCGAAGTCCAGACTTACTAATGCATCCTAACAACTATCAGTTAGACACACTCATGCAAGACCTGGTTCGCTAGGACCAACGCTCTGATACCAACTGTGACGATCGCTCCAAATCCATATGGACGAACACGTCATTCATTGATTTCATTGCGAGGTATTTGACCTCTATATGATACATTTTGTAAACATTGCATTCTTTTGAAAAGGCACACTATAAATGAATATTTAAATCAAAGGTTTTCGACATCTGATGATTTCTACATATAGACAATCACCATAAATAATAGTTTACAACAGTATTTCCGTTGACAATGCAGTCAAAATAAGATACATGGTGATGATTTGGTGAATGCAACGTCTCCTTGAAAAATATGTCATGTAAGACTCCATGCACATAGCTTGTTTAACATCTAAGCAAACAGTGGAAGACTTCTAGGAAACCTGAGAATAAACATGCTAACAAGTGTCAACACAAAGGTTGGTGAGTTCATAGTTTTAATGTTGCGCATAATCTGTATATAAAGGTGGATCACAAGATTTCAGTTGTTTCATCCAGAAACGTTTATCAAAATATTCTACAAGATTGAGCACCCTGGTAACTAAACTTAACGTATATATAATTTGTACCCTTTGTATAATCATCTTAATAATACACGCAAACCAACGTGTACGTTTCTCAAATAGCATACGTCCGTTAAAAGGCTAGCGCTCTAGCTCGGACGGGGATATCAAGCCCTATGGATCCATATATAACTACTCGCGCCCACCAGTTCTTATAACCGGCAGTTACTAGTTACCAAAGCTAAGGAATTTTCGGTTCAAACTCGGTGTAGAATTTAGTATGTACTTGTATCCATTGCGTTTAAAATAAAGTGCATGTATTCTCAGTCCAAAAATATAGATTGCAAAAGCAATTAAAAAGGGAGCAAATGAAACTCACGCATATAAATATTGTAAAACAGTTAATAAAGTATTTGCATGTATTCTCAGCCCAAAAATGTAAAGAGTAAAAGGGATCATATGAAACTCACATCAAATCAGTTTAGCATTTATATCAATTTCATAAAATGGTTATAAAAGCATTCACATGTATTCTCAGTCCCAAAAATGTAAATAAAAAGGGAGCAAATGAAACTCACCTTAGCAGCATATAAAGTCGTTCACCAAAATGTGATCGAAACTCGGATTACCAAATAACCGTAGATCTCAACCTAGAGAACATATGTTGGTCAATAAATGTCTATCAAGCTAGGTCAGGTCATAGTGTATAACAATCCTAATGCTCGAGATCGACATACAAAAGTTATCCAAAGTCGTTTCAAAAAGTCAATTTTGACAATAATTCAACAAAACGAGACGTGCCTTATATATGGATTCATTTACTTGGCTGGTAATATTCAAAAATCCAATTTATCATTCTTACAAACAAGTTTCAAAAGCAATTTCAATCAATGTCAATCATAATTCAGTTGATCATATCTTTTAATTCGTTCACCGAAATTACGCGATTTCTAAATGAAAAGTTATTGATTTTTCGCCAGCTTTCCAAAAACATGCATATCATATACCTTTTATCAGTAATATATGTATTTACTTCGTGATTCATCATAACTGTTTAACGACAAAATTTAGCGTACAATCATGTATAAATATATACACTCGAGCACTAGTATGTATACACTATTAATTTATAAAATATAAAATATAAATGCTTACGTATTAATATTGAGATTCAATATTGTAGAAAAGTACGTAGACGCAACAGAGATGATAAACACTAGATTTGATTCATAAATATACCCTCGAACATTACCCATAACCTCTTTGGCAATAACCCATAATTTCCTTAGCTCTATCCCGCTCAAAAAACCATTTTGAAGGTGACACGCTCATAACCTCATTGTAGTATTTTATGTATATATAATACTAATAATAATATTATAATAAGATTAATAATAATAATATTAATCTTAATAATAATAATAATAATAATAATAATAATAATAATAATAATAATAATAATAATAATAATAATAATAATAATAATAATAATAATAATAATAATAATAATAATAATGAATAAATTAGAAAAGAAACTCGAGACCAGATCGAGCTTTTATAGTATGTGACCTTCTACAGTACCTCATGCGATCGCATGAGTTTTCAGTGGTTTTGCCATGCGATCGCATGGCCGCCTTATCCTGTTTTTGTTTGCTAGTTCGTCGACATCAAATAGTGTTACCGTAGCAAATAGTGTTTTACTGTAGCAAATAGTGTTTCACCGTAGTAAATAGTGTTTACTGTAGCAAATAGTGTTTTACTGTAGCAAATAGTGTTTTACTGTAGGAAAGTCGTTTTTACTTGTACATATATATATATATACATACATATAATTGTTCATGAATCGTCGAGAGCAGTCAAATGTAATTTAATACATGAAACAGTTCTATAATTTTGAGATTCAGTTTTACAGACTTTGCTTATCACGTCAGAAATGTTGATCATACAAAGATTAAGTTTAAATTTGATCAGAAATTTCCGGGTCATCACAGTACCTACCCGTTAAAGAAATTTCGTCCCGAAATTTTAGTGAGGTCGTCATGGCTAACAATAAAAATGTTTTCATGACGTATATGAGTCGATAAATAGAGTTTTATCACCGTTGAATAATATGGATAAAGCAATCCAATTACTCGAAGCGTATGAGAGAAGTTATCGTAAAAGAGTGAAATGAAAGAATAGAGATTCGTCTTAGCTTTTGACGTAGTTACGATTGATTACCGGAATTTAAGGAATAGAAAATCTTCATAATCTAAATAAGATCTGATTCTTCGGAATTTGCGGAAATTAGGATTTTCTTTGATTAAATGTGTAATCTGCCTCGATTGCTATGTCTGATATTTTGCTATAAATTAACCACTTCCGTTTTATTATTTTCATCACTCCTACATCTTCTTCCTTAATTCATACTTTCAAAAGATTGTGAAAATGCTTCATCCAGTTCTGATTCTTGATATACTCCTAACTTTCATATCTGTCATTCTTCTTTTTCATCTACCACCGGAGGAAATTATTTTCATCTACTATTACCTTGGGGTTATAGTGTTTTTCATTCTCCCGTGTCTTTATATTGCTATACGCATTGATATACACGGTTTGTAATTTCGGGGTTATTATCGGGCTTTATGTTCTCCATTATATTTCGGAGCTTCATGCTTTTGTTTTCTCTTCCCGACCTTAAGTCAAGCGAATAATGGTCCAGAATTCGTAGGTATGAATTTCAGAATAAACATAATTAATGTTCTAAGAAATAAACGGTAATGGCACAATCTGACTTGTCAAATTACCAGAGTATCCGAAAAAGACCGAATCATCAAGAAATATATTTTCTTGATATATTTAGAGATTATATAGAATGAAAGAGTTATGTAACATGCTTTATGATGAGGGTGTGATCTGTGAACCTTCGTCACATTCTATTAGAAACTCAACATGACTTACTGTAATATAATCACGTTTATCAAGTGTCATTATATTATACTAACTCATGCTTCAGTTTCCAACATTACTTCAAAACATCCTTTTTTTTTTTTTTTTGAATTTTTCAGATTTTAGAAACTAAAATAGTTTCTTTTATGATGTAACACAGATAGCGCGAAGAGGTAATGATTTCAGATAAGAATGGTTTCGAAAAATATCTTCAGAAATATGGAGGATATTTATAATGGGAGATACGATGATATCTTAGAATATTTAAGATCAGATGATGATGAAGAATATTGTCTGCAAAGGTTTTAGAGTAAAGAGCAAGGTATTCGCTAATGATTTCAGCAGACTCTGAATCATTTGGATTCTTTGAAGGTAGATTTAGTCTTTGTGATTTGTCCACAGCTTCCTTCATGGTCTGCTCAATCCGTTTTTCAATTCCAAACCTTCTCTTTTTCTCTGCTTTACCACCATACTATTCTTTATCATCAAACTTTTGACTGTTAAGGTCGTTTACAGTTTTTGCTGCTTCATCAACATTTTTCCAAAATTCGGAGAACTAGTTTCGTAGTTTGGGGTGTTTTTCGGAAACTTCACATTCGAAGTATGTAAGTCCAGGAGGTAGACGTTATATGTACACATATAACTGTTGGCGTAGACGTGCTACAAGATTTCAAGATACTGATTGCTAATTCCCGATAGTTGGTATGGAAATTGCCGTTACAAGATGTTGATGAGTACATGATAGGGTTTCAATGAATATTATGATTTTTCGAAAGGTCAATGATTAATAAAGTTGTTTGGTAAATTTACTGCTAATGTAGCGGAACATGAAAGGTTCCCCAGTAACAAAACATATATATCAAGGTTACAATAAGGCTTAATCTGAAAAGTTGAAGTTGACTGGTTGGAAGTGTGATAAAACTGGATACTTTGAAAAGAAATTGAAAAATTATTTTCGGTAATAACAATGCTAAAGGATCTTTCACCGTTTTGAAGTCAAAGTATAGCTTTGAAAGATGTAGAGATCTAAGAATGATACTTGTTAAATCTTGACTTGGATTCTGCTCTGTCAATATCAAAATATGTAATTGAATTTGTATGGAAACGATTGTATATTGCTGTGAGCATAGATAATAATTTTTTAATCAAAGTTGAAGAATGTACAGTGTAACATATTAATTGCGAACTTATATATTTCCCGGGTATTACCTACCCGTTAAAGATTTCACAATTAATACTTCGTACAAAAGAATTTTTATTACCGTCTTTATGAAAATATATGTATGTATATTTTCTTCAGATGTAACACAGATTTAATGAGTTAATATCATATTAAGCTCATTTAATTTTCGGCTTGACTTAGAAATGATTAATCTCTAAAACATTAAAGATTACATAATCTTTGCTGAGTATTTCGCTAATGTAATCGATACTTCATTATTTATTCTTATTTCTCGGTGAAGGATGTTGATGCTTGTGGAATCTTTGTGAACCTTACAAGGCACAGATGATGTTTTCTGGAAAGTTTCGAGTACATCGAAAATGAAAATGTAAAATCAATTATGTAATTGAATAATACACTTGGTTTATTATGAAATTGAATTCATTAAGTTGAAACAGAGATTGTAGTTAATAATGGTTAAGTTGTTAAGGAAGGATGTACATCATTGCATATTAGTAATATGAACTAACCGAGTAGTACCTACCAGTTAAGATTCACACGTAATAGCTTAGTACGAAAAGATTTATTTTGATTTCAAAATTCATATATATTAAATATACATAAAATTTCTTCAGGGGAAATAAGTTAATACTTCATCGGTTATTGTTGCTGGTATTTCTTGGTAACTACGATGCGTATGACGTTGATGTTCAAAGTACATATTTTGATGTTGAGGCTTGCGGTGCGGATGTTGTTGGTGGTGGTAATGGTACTGTTGGTGTTGTTGTCGGTGGTACTATTGATGTCGGAGATTCTGCTGGTGCTTGTAACCTTTGCACCATATTCTCCAAAGCCACTACCCGAGCGCGAAGCTCGTTGACTTCTTCTACTACACCGGGATGATTGGTGGTTCGGACGAGCGGATGAATAAGATCCAGAATTTGAGAGAGTATATGATCATGACGAGATATTCTGGAGATGAGAGAGAAAATGGTATTACGAACAGGTTCGCCGGTAAGTGCTTCAGGTTCTTCGCCAAGAGGGCAATGTGGTGGATGGAAGGGATCGCCTTCTTCTTGTCTCCAATAATTAAGTAGGCTACAAACCCATCCCCAATTCATCCAGAATAGATGATGGCTAATTGGTTGATCCATTCCGGTTACACTGTCTTCGGAATTCAGGTGAATATCCATATCGGAATAGCTGTCAGAGTTTAAGGAATTTGAACTAGATACGGGATCCATCTTGTATAATTAGGGAGATGATTTTTTTTTATATGAATTAGATTATAGAATGTAGTTTGGTATTCTTCAATACATAATTTACATATGTATATATAATACCAAATTCCATAAATCATGGAGAAATTTTCGGAAGATGTCAGGAAAAGTTTACAGTAACAGATACGCTAAGATATGAATTTTGTCTATACGCTATTCATGCAATCAATGCAGTAAAACGTGTCTAGACTAGGAATGATAAGCAGGTAATTTTTGACAAAAAAAATGATAAGCAAAACTTTTGACATGCAGACACGGTCGAAGTCCAGACTTACTAATGCATCCTAACAACTATCAGTTAGACACACTCATGCAAGACCTGGTTCGCTAGGACCAACGCTCTGATACCAACTGTGACGATCGCTCCAAATCCATATGGACGAACACGTCATTCATTGATTTCATTGCGAGGTATTTGACCTCTATATGATACATTTTGTAAACATTGCATTCTTTTGAAAAGGCACACCATAAATGAATATTTAAATCAAAGGTTTTCGACATCTGATGATTTCTACATATAGACAATCACCATAAATAATAGTTTACAACAGTATTTTCGTTGACAATGCAGTCAAAATAAGATACATGGTGATGATTTGGTGAATGCAACGTCTCCTTGAAAAATATGTCATGTAAGACTCCATGCACATAGCTTGTTTAACATCTAAGCAAACAGCGGAAGACTTCTAGGAAACCTGAGAATAAACATGCTAACAAGTGTCAACACAAAGGTTGGTGAGTTCATAGTTTTAATGTTGCGCATAATCTGTATAAAAAGGTGGATCACAAGATTTCAATTGTTTCATCCAGAAACGTTTATCAAAATATTCTACAAGATTGAGCACCCTGGTAACTAAACTTAACGTATATATAATTTGTACCCTTTGTATAATCATCTTAATAATACACGCAAACCAACGTGTACGTTTCTCAAATAGCATACGTCCGTTAAAAGGCTAGCACTCTAGCTCGGACGGGGATATCAAGCCCTATGGATCCATATATAACTACTCGCGCCCACCAGTTCTTATAACCGGCAGTTACTAGTTACCAAAGCTAAGGGATTTTCGGTTCAAACTCGGTGTAGAATTTAGTATGTACTTGTATCCATTGCGTTTAAAATAAAGTGCATGTATTCTCAGCCCAAAAATATAGATTGCAAAAGCAATTAAAAAGGGAGCAAATGAAACTCACGCATATAAATATTGTAAAACAGTTAATAAAGTATTTGCATGTATTCTCAGCCCAAAAATGTAAAGAGTAAAAAGGATCATATGAAACTCACATCAAATCAGTTTAGCATTTATATCAATTTCATAAAATGGTTATAAAAGCATTCACATGTATTCTCAGTCCTAAAAATGTAAATAAAAAGGGAGCAAATGAAACTCACCTTAGCAGCATATAAAGTCGTTCACCAAAATGTGATCGAAACTCGGATTACCAAATAACCGTAGATCTCAACCTAGAGAACATATGTTGGTCAATAAATGTCTATCAAGCTAGGTCAGGTCATAGTGTATAACAATCCTAATGCTCGAGATCGACATACAAAAGTTATCCAAAGTCGTTTCAAAAAGTCAATTTTGACAATAATTCAACAAAACGAGACGTGCCTTATATATGGATTCATTTACTTGGCTGGTAATATTCAAAAATCCAATTTATCATTCTTACAAACAAGTTTCAAAAGCAATTTCAATCAATGTCAATCATAATTCAGTTGATCATATCTTTTAATTCGTTCACCGAAATTACGCGATTTCTAAATGAAAAGTTATTGATTTTTCGCCAGCTTTTCAAAAACATGCATATCATATACCTTTTATCAGTAATATATGTATTTACTTCGTGATTCATCATAACTGTTTAACGACAAAATTTAGCGTACAATCATGTATAAATATATACACTCGAGCACTAGTATGTATACACTATTAATTTATAAAATATAAAATATAAATGCTTACGTATTAATATTGAGATTCAATATTGTAGAAAAGTACGTAGACACAACAGAGATGATAAACACTAGATTTGATTCATAAATATACCCTCGAACATTACCCATAACCTCTTTGGCAATAACCCATAATTTCCTTAGCTCTATCCCGCTCAAAAAACCATTTTGAAGGTGACACGCTCATAACCTCGTTGTAGTATTTTATGTATATATAATACTAATAATAATATTATAATAAGATTAATAATAATAATATTAATCTTAAAAATAATAATAATAATAATAATAATAATAATAATAATAATAATAATAATAATAATAATAATAATAATAATAATAATAATAATAATAATAATAATAATAAGGAGGAGGAGGAATAAATTAGAAAAGAAACTCGAGACCAGATCGAGCTTTTATAGTATGTGACCTGCTACAGTACCTCATGCGATCGCATGAGTTTTCAGTGGTTTTGCCATGCGATTGCATGGCCGCCTTATCCTGTTTTTGTTTGCTAGTTCGTCGACATCAAATAGTGTACTCTAGCAAATAGTGTTTTACCGTAGCAAATAGTGTTTCAACGTAGCAAATAGTATTTTACTGTAGCAAATAGTGTTTTACTGTAACAAATAGTGTTTTACTGTAGCAAATCACTGTAGCAAAGTCGTTTTCACTGTAGCACTGTAGCAAAATACGGTTTCACTGCAAATAGTGTTTTACTATAGCAAATAGTGTTTTACGGTAGGAAAGTCGTTTTTACTTGTACATATATATATATATACATACATATAATTGTTCATGAATCGTCGAGAGCAGTCAAATGTAATTTAATACATGAAACAGTTCTATAATTTTGAGATTCAGTTTTACAGACTTTGCTTATCGCGTCAGAAATGTTGATCATACAAAGATTAAGTTTAAATTTGATCAGAAATTTCAGGGTCATCACAATAATTTCATCAGTATCAAATTATATATCAACTTCATAAGAATTATCCAAAAAAACTAACCAACAATATAAAACTATCACCTATAAACATACATATAAAACCACATACACTGATTGTTCGCAGACAACTAAAAAATACAGAATACAACATTGTTGACATCGAACCCATTTTGACCAAACATTAAGATGACCATTTTGGCAATTTAATGTGCATCAAACCCATTTTTTGGTATGAGCCCATTTTTACCAAAACTTAAAGATGGCCATTTTGACCCAAACTAAAAAAGACTCATTTTTGACATCAAACCCATTTTAACACGAACCTGTTTTTACCATTGGTTCACGTTACCCGTTACCATCTTTAACTTTAATGGAAATCCAAAAACATCCTTAAAGGTTTTAACTTTATCCTTATAATTGATTAATACCCACTTGGCTCAACGTTTATCACCTGATATGGTACACCATCAGGAACAATGGAACTATCAATAGTCTACAGATCAAGATTTGGTCAAATAATTGGATTTCAAAAATAAGGTGTAAATAAATGGCTAGAAAATTGGATCAAGTTGAGAATCAAGTATCACTGATTCATACAGTTTCATAAAATGTTTTGATATTTGTACATTAATTCTTTTGTGACTCGTTTCAACCTGAATCGGTGATAAACCCACCCAACTTGCCATGTAAACAACAACAAAGGTTAGATCATAAAAAACACAATTCAGGTTGTTTGCAAAGAACTAACACTCATGCAAAAATGGGTTTCCAAGCTGTCCCAAGACATGAAAATATACAAAAGGGGTCCGTGATCATCCTTACTCAATAACCAATTGATTTCACAAGATTCTGAAGATACATCTACTCTAATTTTTTTTTTGTTGCCTGTAACAACATTAATACAAAACCAGTAAAAAAAACTTACTAATTGCATAGAATGCAAGTGTGATTAAATCTGAGTGAATAGAGCCATAAAGGTATGTGAAGGCTGAAGGACTAATAATGCACCAGAATCAATGTACAAAATTATTGATTCTAATAGAAATATCAACATAAACTTGTAAAATTTACCTCTTGTTTCCGGTAGTGACACCGAGCATCATCGACATACTCAACGACAGCAAGTGGATCATTCTTATCACCTTCGTCAATGTCAAGGGCTACTTCTTCATAGACGTGTTCATCCTAAAATACGAATTTAACTCATCAGACTGTACAAAAGTTGTACATTAATCAAAATACATTATGTATCCATTCTGCATCATCGTCTTAACATCCTGTATATAACAGCATATATTCAATTGATAACCTGCAAATAAAATACCATGTTTATTAGAATTCAATATAATCGTTTATCATAAATTGAAAATGGGTGTTTTACTATGATCTCACCTCGAGTGCACGAGTAAAAAGGTACTTCACAAAGTAAACGTGTGCAAGAATGAATGCTAGTCTTGACCTAAAAAAGTAGGTTGTATCAATATCGGTAATATACGAAGTCGGTCAAAGTTGTTCAATTAGTCCTATGGGTCGTTACGACTCGATTATATAGCATGTGAGTCAATTTGTCAAGTTTCATGCAAGATATAAGTATAAAAGCAAGTTAGAACGATTGCATAAGTATTTGGTTAAGTTTGACTAAAAGTTAAGCTTGGTCAAAGTCAAAGTCAAAGTCAACGGGGTCAGGTCAGGTATCCGACTATTGTACATAAAAACGTAGTCATATATAAGCATGTTGGCCAAGTTTCATGTTAATCGGAGTTGCGAGTAAGCGGAAATGAAAATTGAAAAACACAAAAAAATTTGGGATAGAGGGTATCTCGCGATTGCGAGGTTGCAGGCCTTCCAGGCTTCGCGATCGCGAAGCTTTGGTTTCCAGGTGCTGAATGCTGATTTTTGTCAAGTCTCGAACCAAACTTCACCCAAACACATTTTATGAACCGAAAACACTAAAAATGCATACCATACATCGTTGGAAAGGTATTTTAATGAGGAATACAACTAAACACATATCATCAACCAAAATTATCATTTACAATAACTAAATCCTCGTCGAATGATCTTTGAATGTTCATCATTTAATGTTTCAAGCTCATAAATGCAAATGATGATTCGGGAACTTAACACACATATAATACGCCGTTTCGAAGGTAATTACACATACATTGCAACTAAACACTTACCAACAACATTACAAAGCATTTAATACATCAAAAATTCACATTTAAGGCTACTAAACCCTAACCAAAAATCATAAGTTCAACAATCATGTTAATGGAGTCTTTCTAAGTCAACCTACACATCAAATTGAAGCTAATGATGCTAGTAATACATTTAATACATGAACTTTAACATATAATAACATTTAATCAACCAAAACTCAAGATTAAACTAGTCATTTTTCAAGTTCATGCAAGTTACACCAAAATGACAAGAACAAGCAAACAATTCACATATTCATGTTAGACTTGAGCCATAGACACTAACTAACACTTTTATTAGTCAAGAACACCAAGAACAAGAAATCTAGAGTTTTTGAAAATCTTACCCCAAGTAATGAAATTGGTACCAAATTAAAGGTCTTGAGTAGTAGATCACAAATATGTAATTTGTTTTGATGTTAGCTTCCTAGTTTGAATTTAGATGATGATTTAATGATTTGTGTGAAATGAGTGTTCTTGCAACTAGAGAGAAAAAGATGGTGGGAGGTGAAGTGAATGAATGGTGGGGAGGTGGGGTTTGACTAGTTGACCTAGTCACTAGTTTGGCCCCTTGGCAATACTAGTCCCTCGAGTTTAAAAGTGGGTGCATCAATTAACCATACGAATTATTTTAAATACGCTAGAGTAAACGGGAGATGTTATAATTAAATAACGGACTTTAAAATAATTAAATGGAAAGTAAACAAAAAAAGACGGGTTACTACATTACCTACTCCTTAAAAGATTTTTCGTCCTGAAATTTAGGTAGATGTAGTAGGTGTTGCTTCCTTCTCGGGATCTTGCGTTGCTAATTCTACGAACAAGTGAGGATACTTTCTTTGCATTTGATCTTGTCTTTCTCACGTAAACTCGGGTCCTCTTTTGGCATTCTAACGAACTTTGACAATCGGGATTTTACTTTGTTTTAGCGTATTGACGGAGTGGTCCACAATTTCAACCTGTTCTTCCACGAAGTGAAGCTTGTCATCAATAATAAGCTCATCGAGATGGATGACGAGTTCTGGTTCGGCAAGGCACTTCTTCAAGTTTGATACATGGAAGGTAGGATGAACGGAGCTCAATGAGTCAGAAGATCTAAACGGTAAGCAACGGGTCCAATACGCTCCAAGATTTTAAAAGGACCAATATATCGCGGATTTAGCTTTCCACGTTTTCCGAAACAGATTACACCTTTCCAAGGTGCGATTTTTAATATTACGCGGTCACCCACTTGGAATTCGAGATCTTTACGTCTAACGTCGGCATAGCTCTTTTGACGACTACGGGCCGTCTTGAGCCTTTCTCGGATTTAAACGATCTTCTCGGTTGTTTCATGGATGAGTTCAGGTCCGATGATTTGCTTGACACCTACTTCAGCCTAACAAATAGGAGAGCGACATTTGCGGCCATATAAAGTTTCAAAAGGTGCGACGTTAATAATCGAGTGATAACTATTGTTGTAAGAGAATTCGGCTAGAGGCAAATGCTTTTTCCAAGCTTTTCCGAAGTCAATAACACAAGCTCGTAACATGTCTTTCAAGGTTTGAATCGTGCGTTCTCTTTGTCCGTCGGTTTGTGGATGATATGTGGTACTCATGTCTAAACGTGTTCCCAAGGCTTCTTGTAAGGCACCCCAAAATCTAGAAGCAAAACGGGCATCTCGGTCGAAAATAATCGATAAGGGTACACCATGACGGGATACAATTTCCTTAATGTACAGTTGTGCAAGTTTGTCCATTTTGTCGGTTTCTTTCATGGCTAGGAAGTGAACGAATTTGGTGAGACGGTCAATAATAACCCAAATAGTATCATAACCGCCTACCGTTTTTGATAGTTTCGTGATAAAGTCCATCATTATTCTTTCCCACTTCCATTGCGGGATTTCGGGTTGTTGAAGTAACCCGGATGGCCTTTGATGTTTGGCTTTGACCTTGGAACAAGTTAAACACTTTTCAATATAAGTAGCAATGTCCTTTTTAATGTTCAACCACCAATATTTTTCTTTGAGATCGTGGTATATCTTACCGGCCCCGGGATGAATCGAATACCTTGACTTGTGGGCTTCGTCTAGAATAAGGCTTCGCAAATTCCCATAACTAGGCACCCAAATTCTTCCGGTGAAATATCGGAGTCCGGTCTCCTTAACCTCAAATCGAGAAACGAGAACATTCAAGTGTTCGTGAGAAATATTTTCATCTTTGAGAGCCTCATCTTGGGCTACACGGATTTGGCTATTGAGATTGGTGTGGATGGTGATGTTTAAGGCTCGGACACGAAGAGGTTCCATTCTTTCCTTTCGGCTCAAGGCATCGGCTACGACATTTTTAATGACCCATCCTAATCCATCTGAACGAATACATTACATTTGGTTACATCGCGAGGTACTTGACCTCTATATGATACATTTTACAAACATTGCATTCTTTTTTAAAAGACAAACTTTCATTACATCGAAAGTTGACGGCATGCATACCATTTCATAATATATCCAACTATAATTGACTTAATAATAATCTTGATGAACTCGACGACTCGAATGCAACGTCTTTTGAAATATGACATTAATGACTCCAAGTAATATCTCTAATATGAGCAAATGCACAGCAGAAGGTTTCTTTCATACCTGAGAATAAACATGCTTTCAAGTGTCAACCAAAAGATTGGTGAGTTCATTAGTTTATTGTAAACAATCATTTCCATTATTTTAATAGACCACAAGATTTCCTTCATTCAATAATCATACAGACCAATGCATATAGAATATCCCCAAAATAGAAATCCATCTGTATATGCATTTTGGTCGGTTACCTGGTGTTCAATAATCAAAGGCCATCGGTTACCAGGTGTTCAATCATACAGACCAATGCATATAGAATATCCCCAAAATAATCAAAGGCCATCGGTTACCAGGTGTTCAATCCATATGCATTTTGGCCTAGAATCGAACCTAGGACCTCTCGATAACATACACATATCCCAGACCAATGCTCTATCTGATTCTGGTGATCTTAACTGGTGATCGTAGCATGGTAGTGGTGGTGGTGGTCTAGGGTGGAGAGTAGAAGCAATAACCCGAGGTGGGTTTCAATTGAGGATAGCATGGATTATGTTTGTGATTTTACAAAGAAGAAAAAGAAATGTGGGTATACATAAAGAAAAAAAAAGGCAGCTAGCTTGCAAACCCCACACACAAGTCAGAAACAGAAATAATCGAGTAGTACAAGTTGATGCGTTATGATATGTATTAAGTGCATGTATGTGTTAAATAATATAATATATTAATATCATATTATATTGAAGAAATAAAAGAACATGGGAAATAAAATTAGAAACCTCAATTTAAGTTACCGACAGTTTCACGGGGTAAAATATCGTACTCCGTTGTTTACTCAGTGGCGAAAAAAAGTGTTCAGAAAAATACCATATTTTTAAATTAACTATATTTATTTATTTTGGTCATTATGGTATAAAATTCAGTCATTAATTTAACAAATAAAAATTACATCAACTGTCCCTCTCATTTATGGGTAAAATATAAAAAGTGTTAAAACTTAACCAATAGTTCCTAAATACATTTTTAATAAGCCTAAAGTTTATAGAACTCATTTTCGGATCACCGTTTATTTTAAAATAATATAAGTTCCTTTTTAATTCGTTTATTATCAATTGAATGACAAATGAGCGTTTCCGTCGTTTACTAAATAACTTTGAAATTTCTTATATATATATATATATATAACATACTTTATATATTTACTTTTATAATAAATTTTAATATATCTTATTTTAATTTACATATTTATTTATAACAAATTGTATATTGTATATAATAGTTTATTAATATTCTTATGCATAATTATTTATATTTACTTATTTATATATATTTATCTATTTACAAATAATGGTTCGTGAATCATCGAAAATGGTCGAAGTCAAATGATTTCATAAAACAAATTCAAAATTTTGAGACTCGATATTACAGACTTTGCATATCGTGTCAAAATTAAATAAGAATTAAGTTTAAATTTGGTCAAAAATCTCCGGGTCGTCACAGTAACTACCCGTTAAAGAAATTTCGTCCCGAAATTTGATCGAGGTCGTCATGGCTAACAATAAAAATGTTTTCATGACGAATATGAGTCGATACATAGGGTTTTATTATTATTAAGAATTATGGATAAAACAATTCGATTACGCGAAGCGTACGAGAGAAGCTATCACAAAAGTGTGAAATGAGAAATAAAGATTCATCTTGACATTTGATGTAGTCACTGTTGAATTCCGGAATTCAAGGAATTTAAAGAAAATCTTCGAATCTATAAAAGATCTGATTCTTCGGTAATTCAGGAAATTAAGATTCTCTTTAATTTAATGTGATCATCTGCCTCGATCGCTACATATGATATTTCACTATAAATCCACCCTCTTTGTTTCCTTTATATTTTGGAGTTCCATCCTTTTTGTTTTCTCTTCCCGACTTTAAGTCAAGCGAAAAATGGTTCAGATTTCATAGGTATGAAGTTTGGAATGAACATAACTAATGTTTTGAGAGAGGGATTGCAATAGCACGATCTTGATTGGTCAAATTACCAGAATTCAGGAGAAAAGATTATACTATCAATAAAATATGTTCTTGATATGTTTGGAGATTGGATAGAATATATGAGTCGTGTAACATGGCACATGATGACGTTATGGTCTGTGAATCATCACGTTTCATTAGAAACTCATCATGGCTTACTGTAATATAATCACATTGATCAAGTGTCATTATATTATACTAACTCATGCATCAGTTCCCAACACTACTTCAAAATCATTCATAATTCAATTTCAAACTTTTCAGAATTTTTAGAAACTAAAACAGTTTCTTTTATGATATAACACAGATAGAGCGGAGAGATTAGTAATATCGGACAAGAATATTTATGAAGATATCTTTAGAAATATTGAGAATATTAATAATGAAAGATACGATAATATCTTAAAATTCTACAATCAAAATGTGATGAAGAAATTCATTCACAATGATTTAGAACAATTAAGAAACAAGGCATTCGCTAAAGATTTCATCAGAAACAGAATTATCTGAATTCTTTATGTACAAGTTTAGTCCTTGTGATTTGTTCAGAGTCCTTCATGGTTTGCTTAATTTGTTTATCAAAATCTGTGAGCTTTTTCAACACTCCAATCTTAATCATTAAACTTTTAACTGTTAAGACAGTCTTCAGTTTTTACTGCTTCATCAGCTTTTTCAGAACTCAGAGATCTGATTCATAGGCTAATGCGCTTTTTTTGAAATTCAGAATTGAAGTTCGTAAATCCAGGAGATAGAAGTTAATTATATGTACATATTATATATATATATATATATATATATATATATATATATATATATATATATATATATATATATATATAATTGTTGTCGTAGTATTGCTGAGAAATTTGAGATTATCGATTAATGCCTCCCGGTATTTGGTATAGTAATTATCGTTACAAGATGCCGATGAGTTCATGATAAGACTTCAATAGATAAATATAGTGATCTGTCGAAGAGATTTAAGCCAAGGAGCAACGGGGTTGCTGGTACGTCTGTTGGTAATATGGTAGAATATAAAAGGTTCCCTGATAACGATGACGAAAAGCAAACTTATATATCAAGGTTATAATAAGGCTAATTCGAATGAAAGTCGGAGTTGATTTGTTGAAGCTGTGACAAAATTGGCTAATTTGAAAAAGAATTGCAGGTTATTTTCAGTAATAACAACGCCAAAGGAGCTAGCACAGATACATGTTAAACGTTTATTCAGGTTTCGAGTGTTTTAAGGTGCATAACTATATGCATCAATCTTTTCTTCCGTAGATGAAATGCGGTTGGTTCATCCTCTCGATTGAGGTGTTTCCTGTAGTGACCCGAACTTTTCCATGTTTATATATATTAATTGAGATTGATATTTACATGATTAAATGTTTCCAACATGTTAAGCAATCAAACTTGTTAAGACTTGATTAATTGAAATATGTTTCATATAGACAATTGACCACCCAAGTTGACCGGTGATTCACGAACGTTAAAACTTGTAAAAACTATATGATGACATATATATGGATATATATATAGTTAACATGATACTATGATAAGTAAACATATCATTAAGTATATTAACAATGAACTACATATGTAAAAACAAGACTACTAACTTAATGATTTTTAAACGAGACATATATGTAACGATTATCGTTGTAAAGACATTTAATGTATATATATCATATTAAGAGATATTCATACATGATAATATCATGATAATATAATAATTTAAAATCTCATTTGATATTATAAACATTGGGTTAACAACATTTAACAAGATCGTTAACCTAAAGGTTTCAAAACAACACTTACATGTAACGACTAACGATGACTTAACGACTCAGTTAAAATGTATATACATGTAGTTTTTTAATATGTATTTATACACTTTTGAAAGACTTCAATACACTTATCAAAATACTTCTACTTAACAAAAATGCTTACAATTACATCCTCGTTCAGTTTCATCAACATTTCTACTCGTATGCACCCGTATTCGTACTCGTACAATACACAGCTTTTAGATGTATGTACTATTGGTATATACACTCCAATGATCAGATCTTAGTAGCCCATGTGAGTCACCTAACACATGTGGAAACCATCATTTGGCAACTAGCATGAAATATCTCATAAAATTACAAAAATATGAGTAATCATTCATGACTTATTTACATGAAAACAAAATTACATATCCTTTATATCTAATCCATACACCAACGACCAAAAACACCTACAAAAACTTTCATTCTTAAATTTTCTTCATCTAATTGATCTCTCTCAAGTTCTATCTTCAAGTTCAAGTGTTCTTCATAAATTCCAAAAGTTCTAGTTTCATAAAATCAAGAATACTTTCAAGTTTGCTAGCTCACTTCCAATCTTGTAAGGTGATCATCCAACCTCAAGAAATCTTTGTTTCTTACAGTAGGTTATCATTCTAATACAAGGTAATAATCATATTCAAACTTTGGTTCAATTTCTATAACTATAACAATCTTATTTAAAGTGATGATCTTACTTGAACTTGTTTTCGTGTCATGATTCTGCTTCAAGAACTTCGAGCCATCCAAGGATCCATTGAAGCTAGATCCATTTTTCTCTTTTCCAGTAGGTTTATCCAAGGAACTTAAGGTAGTAATGATGTTCATAACATCATTCGATTCATACATATAAAGCTATCTTATTCGAAGGTTTAAACTTGTAATCACTAGAACATAGTTTAGTTAATTCTAAACTTGTTCGCAAACAAAAGTTAATCCTTCTAACTTGACTTTTAAAATCAACTAAACACATGTTCTATATCTATATGATATGCTAACTTAATGATTTAAAACCTGGAAACACGAAAAACACCGTAAAACCGGATTTACGCCGTCGTAGTAACACCGCGGGCTGTTTTGGGTTAGTTAATTAAAAACTATGATAAACTTTGATTTAAAAGTTGTTATTCTGGGAAAATGATTTTTATTATGAACATGAAACTATATCCAAAAATTATGGTTAAACTCAAAGTGGAAGTATGTTTTCTAAAATGGTCATCTAGACGTCGTTCTTTCGACTGAAATGACTACCTTTACAAAAATGACTTGTAACTTATTTTTCCGACTATAAACCTATACTTTTTCTGTTTAGATTCATAAAATAGAGTTCAATATGAAACCATAGCAATTTGATTCACTCAAAACGGATTTAAAATGAAGAAGTTATGGGTAAAACAAGATTGGATAATTTTTCTCATTTTAGCTACGTGAAAATTGGTAACAAATCTATTCCAACCATAACTTAATCAACTTGTATTGTATATTATGTAATCTTGAGATACCATAGACACGTATACAATGTTTCGACCTATCATGTCGACACATCTATATATATTTCGGAACAACCATAGACACTCTATATGTGAATGTTGGAGTTAGCTATACAGGGTTGAGGTTGATTCCAAAATATATATAGTTACGTATACACTGGGTCGTGGATTGATTCAAGATAATATTTATCGATTTATTTCTGTACATCTAACTGTGGACAACTAGTTGTAGGTTACTAACGAGGACAGCTGACTTAATAAACTTAAAACATCAAAATATATTAAAAGTGTTGTAAATATATTTTGAACATACTTTGATATACATGTATATATTGTTATAGGTTCGTGAATCAACCAGTGGCCAAGTCTTACTTCCCGACGAAGTAAAAATCTGTGAAAGTGAGTTATAGTCCCACTTTTAAAATCTAATATTTTTGAGATGAGAATACATGCAGGTTTTATAAATGATTTACAAAATAGACACAAGTACGTGAAACTACATTCTATGGTTGAATTATCGAAATCGAATATGCCCCTTTTATTTAAGTCTGGTAATCTAAGAATTAGGGAACAGACACCCTAATTGACGCGAATCCTAAAGATAGATCTATTGGGCCTAACAAACCCCATCCAAAGTACCGGATGCTTTAGTACTTCGAAATTTATATCAAATCCGAAGGGTGTCCCGGAATGATGGGGATATTCTTATATATGCATCTTGTTAATGTCGGTTACCAGGTGTTCACCATATGAATGATTTTTATCTCTATGTATGGGATGTGTATTGAAATATGAAATCTTGTGGTCTATTATTATGATTTGATATATATAGGTTAAACCTATAACTCACCAACATTTTTGTTGACGTTTTAAGCATGTTTATTCTCAGGTGATTATTAAGAGCTTCCGCTGTCGCATACTTAAATAAGGACGAGATTTGGAGTCCATGCTTGTATGATATTGTGTAAAAACTGCATTCAAGAAACTTATTTTGTTGTAACATATTTGTTTTGTAAACCATTATGTAATGGTCGTGTGTAAACATGATATTTTAGATTATCATTATTTGATAATCTACGTAAAGCTTTTTAAAACCTTTATCTATGAAATAAAGGTTATGGTTTGTTTTAAAAATGAATGCAGTCTTTGAAAAACGTCTCATATAGAGGTCAAAACCTCGCAACGAAATCAATTAATATGGAACGTTTTTAATCAATAAGAACGGGACATTTCAGTTGGTATCCGAGCGTTGGTCTTAGAGAACCAGAATTTTGCATTAGTGTGTCTTATCGAGTTTGTTAGGATGCATTAGTGAGTCTGGACTTCGACCGTGTTTACTTGAAAAATGATTGCTTAACAAATTTTGTTGGAAACTATATATTTTTAACATGTGAATATTATGTGATATATTAATCTCTTAACGCGTTTGATATTATGTGATAGATGTCTACCTCTAGAACAAGTCCCATTGACTCACCTAATAATAATGAAGAGTCAAATGTAAATTGGAATGATTCGTGGACTGATTCACAAGTTCCCGAAGAGGAACCGGAAGAAGAGTCGGAACCGGAAGAAGAATCGGAACCGGAAGAAGAATCGGAACCGGATGAAGAAATAGAACCGGTGGGGGAAATAATAAAACGGTTAAGTAAAAGAAAATCCTCAACCAACCGACCAAGGTTAATTATGGTCAATGGTGTTTCCGCCAAGGAAGCAAAATATTGGGAGGATTACCAATTCTCCGATGAATCGGATTCCGACGAGAATTCCGATGATGTTATAGAAATTACCCCAACTGAATTTAAAAAGGCAAAAGAAAATAATAAGGGAAAGGGCATAAAAATAGAGAAATCTAATTCCAACCCCGATGAACTTTATATGTATCGTCAACCCCCGAAGTCCTTAAGTTGTAACAATGACCCGGGAACCTCTAAACCACCAGGTTTTTCTAAACCAATGTGGATCACGATGGCTCGTATTAGGGGAACATCATATATCCCTAGAAACTTGGCAAAACGAACCAAAACCGAAGAAGAAGAAACAAGCGAGTCGGAATAAGATAGTTGTATTCGTGTGGTGTAATATATGTAATATAGTGTGCTTATGCTTTATGATATATGTAAAAATTGCTTGTATTAATAAGTATTTTTTTTTTTTATGAATCTAACTCTTGTCTATTTTACAGTATAAAAACACAAAATGGATAGACAACCCAATATTTTAAGAGACCTACCCGGAGACATGATTGATGAAATCTTGTCTAGAGTCGGTCAGAATTCTTCGGCACAACTATTTAAGGCGAGATCAGTTTGTAAGACATTCGAAGAACGTTCCAAGAATGCCTTGGTTTATAAAAGGCTTTCGTTCGAAAGATGGGGGATATCACATTGGGAAATCCATAAGTTACGATGTGTTTACTTTGACGCATATATTGCGGGGAACCCAAATGCTATTTTACGCAATGGGTTAAGAAATTATTTTGACTCAATATATCCGAATATTGGACTTCGTGATTTAGAAAAAGCGGCTAACATGCAACATAAAGAAGCATGTTATGCTTACGGATTAGTAATGTTCGCTTCTCACCAAAGTGAGAACAAGAACATCGGGCTACAACTATTAAACAAAACGTTCCCACAAGTGACGGAGTCGGTAATTGGGGTAAGAAATGAGGTTTTTAGATTGTTACGGGACTGTTGGACATTACGTAACCCTCGTCCCTTTGACGACGTTACAACACGCTGTCTTATCAACGGCCATAACGGTTATGTTCCACAAGACCAAGGATGGGAAGTAGTCCTAGTAAAACCAGAATGCATGACTTGTTTCTGGACGTATGAATTACGTGTCTTTATTGCCTTTGCTGAACGACTTGTGTACTAGCTAGAATTATCTTCACAACTATCTTGTATCAAAGTTATTGTGTGCTATATTTCATGCTTTATGTAAAATAAGCGGTATTGTAAGTTTGTAAAATATTGTATAAAAGTTTGAACGCGAAATATTATTATAATCAGTTTTTCATATAGAATTGTAGTAGTTGAATTGTATATTAGCTACTAAGTATGAACTTAACGGGTAGGTACTACCCGAATTTAAACTTATAAAACGCTAATATGAAGAAAAAGCTTTTATAAATGAGTTCATATTATGCTACGAAATACTATTAACTACTCTTAATATTCTGTATGATTAACTTGTTCCATTTGACTATTTTGAAGGAAATGGCACCGACTACTCGACACACCGTGAATATGAATGAAGAGGAATTCCGTACTTTTCTAGCTTCAAACATAGCCGCAGTACAGGCTGCGCTACATACCAACAATAACCTTGGATCTAGCAGTACAGGAAATCGTGTAGGATGCACCTACAAAGAATTCACTGCCTGCAAACCTTTGAAATTTGATGGAACCGAAGGACCGATCGGATTGAAACGGTGGACCGAGAAGGTCGAATCGGTGTTTGCCATAAGTAAGTGTACTGAAGAGGACAAAGTAAAGTACGCTACGCATACCTTCACAGGTTCTGCGTTAACATGGTGGAATACCTATCTAGAGCAAGTGGGACAAGACGATGCGTACGCACTACCGTGGTCAGCATTCAAGCACTTGATGAACGAGAAGTACCGTCCCAGAACCGAGGTCAATAAGCTCAAGACAGAACTTAGAGGGTTACGAACCCAAGGATTTGATATTACCACGTACGAAAGACAATTCACAGAATTGTGCCTATTGTGTCCGGGAGCATTCGAAGATGAGGAAGAGAAGATCGACGCGTTTGTGAAAGGATTACCGGAAAGAATCCAAGAAGATATAAGTTCACACGAGCCCGCCTCCATACAACAGGCATGTAGAATGGCTCACAAACTCGTGAACCAGATTGAAGAAAGAATTAAAGAACAGACTGCTGAAGAGGCCAATGTGAAGCAAGTCAAAAGAAAGTGGGAGGAAAACGGTGATAAGAATCACCAATACAACAACAACAACAATTACAACAATAATCGCAACAATTATCCCAACAATCGCAACATCAATCGCAACTACAACAAACGGCAAAACAACAACAACAACAACAACAACAATAGCAACTACAACAATCATCCTAACAACAATAATAACCGCAACAACAACAACAATCAGAAGCAGCTATGCCAAAGGTGTGAAAAGAATCACTCGGGGTTCTGCACCAAATTTTGCAACAAGTGTAAAAGAAATGGTCATAGCGCGGCGAAGTGTGAGGTCTTCGGACCAGGGGTTAATAGAACGAAGGGAACAAATAGTGTCGGAACGAGTAATGGCGGAGCAAGTAGTGTCGGAGCAAGTTATGCCAATGTAGTTTGTTATAAATGTGGAAAATCGGGCCACATTATTAGAAATTGCCCGAACCAGGAGAACACGAATGGACAAGGCCGCGGAAGAGTTTTCAATATTAATGCGGCAGAGGCACAGGAAGACCCGGAGCTTGTTACGGGTACGTTTCTTATTGACAATAAATCTGGTTACGTTTTATTTGATTCGGGTGCGGATAGAAGCTATATGAGTAGAGATTTTTGTGCTAAATTAAGTTGTCCATTGACGCCTTTGGATAGTAAATTTTTACTCGAATTAGCAAATGGTAAATTAATTTCAGCAGATAATATATGTCGGAATCGAGAAATTAAACTGGTTAGCGAAACATTTAAGATTGATTTGATACCAGTAGAGTTAGGGAGTTTTGATGTGATAATCGGTATGGACTGGTTGAAAGAAGTGAAAGCAGAGATCGTTTGTTACAAAAATGCAATTCGCATTATACGAGAAAAAGGAAAACCCTTAATGGTGTACGGAGAAAAGGGCAACACGAAGCTACATCTTATTAGTAATTTGAAGGCACAAAAACTAATAAGAAAAGGTTGCTATGCTGTTCTAGCACACGTCGAAAAAGTACAAATTGAAGAAAAGAGCATCAATGATGTTCCCATTGCAAAAGAATTTCCCGATGTATTTCCGAAAGAATTACCGGGATTACCCCCACATCAATCCGTTGAATTTCAAATAGATCTTGTACCAGGAGCTGCACCAATAGCTCGTGCTCCTTACAGACTCACACCCAGCGAGATGAAAGAATTGCAAAGCCAATTACAAGAACTTTTAGAGCGTGGTTTCATTCGACCAAGCACATCACCGTGGGGAGCTCCTGTTTTGTTTGTCAAGAAGAAAGATGGTACATTCAGGTTGTGTATCGACTACCGAGAGTTGAACAAACTTACCATCAAGAACCGCTACCCACTACCGAGAATCGATGACTTATTTGATCAACTACAAGGCTCGTCTGTTTATTCAAAGATTGACTTACGTTCCGGGTATCATCAAATGCGGGTGAAAGAAGATGATATTCCAAAGACTGCTTTCAGAACACGTTACGGTCATTACGAGTTTATGGTCATGCCGTTTGGTTTAACTAATGCACCAGCTGTGTTCATGGACCTTATGAACCGAGTGTGTGGACCATACCTTGACAAGTTTGTCATTGTTTTCATTGATGACATACTTATTTACTCAAAGAATGACCAAGAACACGGTGAACATTTGAGAAAGGTGTTAGAAGTATTGAGGAAGGAAGAATTGTACGCTAAGTTTTCAAAGTGTGCATTTTGGTTGGAAGAAGTTCAATTTCTCGGTCACATAGTGAACAAAGAAGGTATTAAGGTGGATCCGGCAAAGATAGAAACTGTTGAAAAGTGGGAAACCCCGAAAACTCCGAAACACATACGCCAGTTTTTAGGACTAGTTGGTTACTACAGAAGGTTCATCCAACACTTTTCCAGAATAGCAAAACCCTTGACTGCATTAACGCATAAAGGGAAGAAATTTGAATGGAATGATGAACAAGAGAAAGCGTTTCAGTTATTGAAGAAAAAGCTAACTACGGCACCTATATTGTCATTGCCTGAAGGGAATGATGATTTTGTGATTTATTGTGATGCATCAAAGCAAGGTCTCGGTTGTGTATTAATGCAACGAACGAAGGTGATTGCTTATGCGTCTAGACAATTGAAGATTCACGAACAAAATTATACGACGCATGATTTGGAATTAGGCGCGGTTATTTTTGCATTAAAGACTTGGAGGCACTACTTATATGGGGTCAAAAGTATTATATATACCGACCACAAAAGTCTTCAACACATATTTAATCAGAAACAACTGAATATGAGGCAGCGTAGGTGGATTGAATTATTGAATGATTACGACTTTGAGATTCGTTACCACCCGGGGAAGGCAAATGTGGTAGCCGATGCCTTGAGCAGGAAGGACAGAGAACCCATTCGAGTAAAATCTATGAATATAATGATTCATAATAACATTACTACTCAAATAAAGGAGGTGCAACAAGGAGTTTTAAAAGAGGGAAATTTAAAGGATGAAATACCCAAAGGATCGGAGAAGCATCTTAATATTCGGGAAGACGGAACCCGGTATAGGGCTGAAAGGATTTGGGTACCAAAATTTGGAGATATGAGAGAAATGGTACTTAGAGAAGCTCATAAAACCAGATACTCAATACATCCTGGAACGGGGAAGATGTACAAGGATCTCAAGAAACATTTTTGGTGGTCGGGTATGAAAGCCGATGTTGCTAAATACGTAGGAGAATGTTTGACGTGTTCTAAGGTCAAAGCTGAGCATCAGAAACCATCAGGTCTACTTCAACAACCTGAAATCCCGGAATGGAAATGGGAAAACATTACCATGGATTTCATATCTAAATTGCCAAGGACTGCAAGTGGTTTTGATACTATTTGGGTAATAGTTTATCGTCTCACCAAATCAGCACACTTCCTGCCAATAAGAGAAGATGACAAGATGGAGAAGTTAGCACGACTGTATTTGAAGGAAGTCATCTCCAGACATGGAATACCAATCTCTATTATCTCTGATAGGGATGGCAGATTTATTTCAAGATTCTGGCAGACATTACAGCAAGCATTAGGAACTCGTCTAGACATGAGTACTGCCTATCATCTACAAACTGATGGGCAGAGCGAAAGGACGATACAAACGCTTGAAGACATGCTACGAGCATGTGTTATTGATTTCGGAAACAGTTGGGATCGACATCTACCGTTAGCAGAATTTTCCTACAACAACAGCTACCATTCAAGCATTGAGATGGCGCCGTTTGAAGCACTTTATGGTAGAAAGTGCAGGTCTCCGATTTGTTGGAGTGAAGTGGGGGATAGACAGATTACGGGTCCGGAGATTATACAAGAAACTACCGAGAAGATCATCCAAATTCAACAACGGTTGAAAACCGCCCAAAGTCGACAAAAGAGCTACGCTGACATTAAAAGAAAAGATATAGAATTTGAAATTGGAGAGATGGTCATGCTTAAAGTTGCACCTTGGAAAGGCGTTGTTCGATTTGGTAAACGAGGGAAATTAAATCCAAGGTATATTGGACCATTCAAGATTATTGATCGTGTCGGACCAGTAGCTTACCAACTAGAGTTACCTCAACAACTCGCGGCTGTACATAACACTTTCCACGTCTCGAATTTGAAGAAATGTTTTGCTAAAGAAGATCTCACTATTCCGTTAGATGAAATCCAAATCAACGAAAAACTTCAATTCATCGAAGAACCCGTCGAAATAATGGATCGTGAGGTTAAAAGACTTAAGCAAAACAAGATACCAATTGTTAAGGTTCGATGGAATGCTCGTAGAGGACCTGAGTTCACCTGGGAGCGTGAAGATCAGATGAAGAAGAAATACCCGCATCTATTTCCAGAAGATTCGTCAACACCTTCAACAGCTTAAAATTTCGGGACGAAATTTATTTAACGGGTAGGTACTGTAGTGACCCGAACTTTTCCATGTTTATATATATTAATTGAGATTGATATTTACATGATTAAATGTTTCCAACATGTTAAGCAATCAAACTTGTTAAGACTTGATTAATTGAAATATGTTTCATATAGACAATTGACCACCCAAGTTGACCGGTGATTCACGAACGTTAAAACTTGTAAAAACTATATGATGACATATATATGGATATATATATATAGTTAACATGATACTATGATAAGTAAACATATCATTAAGTATATTAACAATGAACTACATATGTAAAAACAAGACTACTAACTTAATGATTTTTAAACGAGACATATATGTAACGATTATCGTTGTAAAGACATTTAATGTATATATATCATATTAAGAGATATTCATACATGATAATATCATGATAATATAATAATTTAAAATCTCATTTGATATTATAAACATTGGGTTAACAACATTTAACAAGATCGTTAACCTAAAGGTTTCAAAACAACACTTACATGTAACGACTAACGATGACTTAACGACTCAGTTAAAATGTATATACATGTAGTGTTTTAATATGTATTTATACACTTTTGAAAGACTTCAATACACTTATCAAAATACTTCTACTTAACAAAAATGCTTACAATTACATCCTCGTTCAGTTTCATCAACATTTCTACTCGTATGCACCCGTATTCGTACTCGTACAATACACAGCTTTTAGATGTATGTACTATTGGTATATACACTCCAATGATCAGCTCTTAGTAGCCCATGTGAGTCACCTAACACATGTGGGAACCATCATTTGGCAACTAGCATGAAATATCTCATAAAATTACAAAAATATGAGTAATCATTCATGACTTATTTACATGAAAACAAAATTACATATCCTTTATATCTAATCCATACACCAACGACCAAAAACACCTACAAACACTTTCATTCTTCAATTTTCTTCATCTAATTGATCTCTCTCAAGTTCTATCTTCAAGTTCAAGTGTTCTTCATAAATTCCAAAAGTTCTAGTTTCATAAAATCAAGAATACTTTCAAGTTTGCTAGCTCACTTCCAATCTTGTAAGGTGATCATCCAACCTCAAGAAATCTTTGTTTCTTACAGTAGGTTATCATTCTAATACAAGGTAATAATCATATTCAAACTTTGGTTCAATTTCTATAACTATAACAATCTTATTTAAAGTGATGATCTTACTTGAACTTGTTTTCGTGTCATGATTCTGCTTCAAGAACTTCGAGCCATCCAAGGATCCATTGAAGCTAGATCCATTTTTCTCTTTTCCAGTAGGTTTATCCAAGGAACTTAAGGTAGTAATGATGTTCATAACATCATTCGATTCATACATATAAAGCTATCTTATTCGAAGGTTTAAACTTGTAATCACTAGAACATAGTTTAGTTAATTCTAAACTTGTTCGCAAACAAAAGTTAATCCTTCTAACTTGACTTTTAAAATCAACTAAACACATGTTCTATATATATATGATATGCTAACTTAATGATTTAAAACCTGAAAACACGAAAAACACCGTAAAACCGGATTTACGCCGTCGTAGTAACACCGCGGGCTGTTTTGGGTTAGTTAATTAAAAACTATGATAAACTTTGATTTAAAAGTTGTTATTCTGGGAAAATGATTTTTATTATGAACATGAAACTATATCCAAAAATTATGGTTAAACTCAAAGTGGAAGTATGTTTTCTAAAATGGTCATCTAGACGTCGTTCTTTCGACTGAAATGACTACCTTTACAAAAATGACTTGTAACTTATTTTTCCGACTATAAACCTATACTTTTTCTGTTTAGATTCATAAAATAGAGTTCAATATGAAACCATAGCAATTTGATTCACTCAAAACGGATTTAAAATGAAGAAGTTATGGGTAAAACAAGATTGGATAATTTTTCTCATTTTAGCTACGTGAAAATTGGTAACAAATCTATTCCAACCATAACTTAATCAACTTGTATTGTATATTATGTAATCTTGAGATACCATAGACACGTATACAATGTTTCGACCTATCATGTCGACACATCTATATATATTTCGGAACAACCATAGACACTCTATATGTGAATGTTGGAGTTAGCTATACAGGGTTGAGGTTGATTCCAAAATATATATAGTTTGAGTTGTGATCAATACTGAGATACGTATACACTGGGTCTTGGATTGATTCAAGATAATATTTTTCGATTTATTTCTGTACATCTAACTGTGGACAACTAGTTGTAGGTTACTAACGAGGACAGCTGACTTAATAAACTTAAAACATCAAAATATATTAAAAGTGTTGTAAATATATTTTGAACATACTTTGATATACATGTATATATTGTTATAGGTTCGTGAATCAATCAGTGGCCAAGTCTTACTTCCCGACGAAGTAAAAATCTGTGAAAGTGAGTTATAGTCCCACTTTTAAAATCTAATATTTTTGGGATGAGAATACATGCAGGTTTTATAAATGATTTACAAAATAGACACAAGTACGTGAAACTACATTCTATGGTTGAATTATCGAAATCGAATATGCCCCTTTTATTTAAGTCTGGTAATCTAAGAATTAGGGAACAGACACCCTAATTGACGCGAATCCTAAAGATAGATCTATTGGGCCTAACAAACTCCATCCAAAGTACCGGATGCTTTAGTACTTCGAAATTTATATCATATTCGAAGGGTGTCCCGGAATGATCGGGATATTCTTATATATGCATCTTGTTAATGTCGGTTACCAGGTGTTCACCATATGAATGATTTTTATCTCTATGTATGGGATGTGTATTGAAATATGAAATCTTGTGGTCTATTATTATGATTTGATATATATAGGTTAAACCTATAACTCACCAACATTTTTGTTGACGTTTTAAGCATGTTTATTCTCAGGTGATTATTAAGAGCTTCCGCTGTCGCATACTTAAATAAGGACGAGATTTGGAGTCCATGCTTGTATGATATTGTGTAAAAACTGCATTCAAGAAACTTATTTTGTTGTAACATATTTGTATTGTAAACCATTATGTAATGGTCGTGTGTAAACATGATATTTTAGATTATCATTATTTGATAATCTACGTAAAGCTTTTTAAAACCTTTATCTATGAAATAAAGGTTATGGTTTGTTTTAAAAATGAATGCAGTCTTTGAAAAACGTCTCATATAGAGGTCAAAACCTCGCAACGAAATCAATTAATATGGAACGTTTTTAATCAATAAGAACGGGACATTTCATTTCCAAGAATCATGAAAAGTTTGAACGCAGATTGGAATCGTCAAGATACAAATGAGGTTCAAGATGAAATCAAGTGGCAAACTTGAAGAAATGTTTAGTTTCATATGTTATAATCAATATTTTAATTCATTTTAATTGCCCAATGTTCGTAGTACACAGTTTGTAGTCCACAGTTAGTAATTCAATAATTCATATACAGTTTAATATATAATATTCGAATTAATTAATACATATCGTGACCCGTATACATGTCTCAGACTCGATCACAACTCAAAGTATATATATTATTGTAGAATCAACCTCAACCATGTATAGCTAACTCGATCATTACCGCGTATAGAGTGTCTATGGTTATTCCAAATAATATATATAGATGCATCGATATGATATGTCAAAACCTTGTATACGTGTCCCGATATTTAAAGTGCGTAAAATAAATAACAGAAATTAAATGACGATAAATAAAATTGCGAGAATTAAAATTGCGATAAATAAATGTAATAAGGAATTAACAGATAGCTAGGAACAGTTAGCTAGGATTTTGTTAGCGTGGATTCTTAACAAAATTTTCTCATGGTTAATTTGTTTGTTTCTAACAAATTTTATTTTTGTCCAATGTTTTCATCATTATGCCACTTGTTGAATTCTGATAGGTCAAAATCCAAATATAAAATTGAATGAAAATGGTTATTCTGCGTTGAACGGATATGTATATCGGTGGGTGTAAGTAGGATAGTAAATGACTGTTAAATCAGATTCGAAGTATGTACAGTGTAACTTATTAATGTGAAATCTAAATATTTCTAAGGTATTACCTACCCGTTAAAATATTTTCACCATTAATCGTTTGTACAAAAGAATTTTTAAGTACAATCTTTATGAAAATATACTTACATATATATTCTCTTCAGATGTAATCATGGATTTAATGAGTCAATATGATATTAAACTCATTTGATTTACCATTAGAAGAAGAATATATAATCTCTAGAACATTAGAGATTACATAATCGTCATGTCGTACGAAGATAAATGATGTAGAACGTCATGTAGAACGATGATTATGCTCGAGGTACAGATTGTGATGTTGAGGCGTGTGTTATTGTGGTTTGTGTTGTTGCTGGTGGTACTGTTGATGTTGTTGATGTTGCTGAAGCTAGTACGTTTTGCACCATATTTTCCAAGGCTACAACTCGGGCGCGAAGCTCGTTGACTATATTACTCCGGGATGATTGTCGGTAGGAACGAGCGGATGAATATGGTTTAGAATTTGAGATAATATATAATCGTGACGAGATACTCTGGATATGAGAGAGAAAATGGTGTCTCGAATAGGTTCGCCGGTAAGTGCTTCAGGTTCTTCGTCAAGTGGTGATTTCAGTTGACGGAAAGGATCACCTTCTTCTTGTCTCCATTGATTAAGTCCACTACGAACCTATCAGATAAATTGGGGATGGCTGATTGGTTGATTCATTCTGGTGACGCTGCTTCCGGAGTTTAGGTGAACATCCATGTCGGAATAGCTGTCAAAATCCGAGGGACTTGAACTAGTGGCGAGTTCCATTTCGTACGATTGAGTAAAGGGTTTTTCAATATAAAATGATTTTCGGATATCGGATGATATTCTAATTACATAGAATATCTATACATAGTACAAAAGATCCCGTAGATTTCGGAGGGAATTACGGGAACGTGTCAGATTAAGTCTACAATAATAGATACGTTAAGATATGGATTAGCAGATACTCCAAGATATGAATTTGTCTATACACTATTCATGCAATCAATGCAGTAAGATGTGTCTAGACTAAGAATGATAAGTAGGTAATTTCCTATAGATAATAAGTAGATGATTTCCGACTAGAAATGATAAGCAAAACTTTTGACATGCAGACACGGTCGAAGTCCAGACTCACTAATGCATCTAAACAACTATCAGTTAGACACACTAATGCAAGACCTGGTTTGCTAAGACCACCGCTCTGATACCAACTTTAATGATCCATCCTAATCCATCTGGACGAATACATTACATTTGGTTACATCGCGAGGTACTTGACCTCTATATGATACATTTTACAAACATTGTATTCGTTTTTAAAAGACAAACTTTCATTACATTGAAAGTTGACGGCATGCATACCATTTCATAATATATCCAACTATAATTGACTTAATAATAATCTTGATGAACTCGACGACTCGAATGCAACGTCTTTTGAAATATGTCATGAATGACTCCAAGTAATATCTCTAATATGAGCAAATGCACAGCGAAAGGTTTCTTTCATACCTGAGAATAAACATGCTTTCAAGTGTCAACCAAAAGGTTAGTGAGTTCATTAGTTTATTGTAAACAATCATTTCCATTATTTTAATAGACCACAAGATTTCTTTTATTCAATAATCATACACTCACAAGTATATAAAAATCATTTATATAGATTGAACACCTGGTAACCGACATTAACAAAATGCATATAGAATATCCCCAAAACAGAAATCCATCTGTATAATATAAACTCGAAGTACTAAAGCATACCATTTTCCAGTATGGGGGGTGTTTGTGCCCATAGATCTACCTTTAGGATTCGCGTCAATTAGGGTGTCTGTTCCCTAATTCTTAGGCTACCAAGCTAAAAGGGGTAATATTCGATTCGATAATCCAACCATAGAATGTAGTTTTGATTACTTGTGTCTATTTCGTAAAGCATTTATAAAAGCAGCGCAGATATTCTCAGTCCCAAAAATATATATTGCAAAATCATTTAAAAAGGGAGCAAATGAAACTCACGATACAATATTTTGTAGTAAAAATATTCATACGACGATACTGAATAATGCAGGGTTGGCCTTGGATTCACGAACCTATATCAATTGTATATGTATTAAAACATTTAATGGAATCACATAATTTCCTTTATTAGTATGTATTTTATATATATATATATATATATATATATATATATATTAGAAAAAATTAAATGGATAGACCCTGTGTTTTACACCATATTACATCGGTGATCCTTGTATTTCATTTTTGACCTTTTTAAACCTTGTGATTTACATTTTTAAAACGGATAGTCCTTGGCTCAAACGGACGTTTAGATCTAACGTCAAGTGACCACACGTGAGGTTATATTTGTCTTTCACCTTTTCAACCAAATAAACCCCTTTATATATCTTTTTTCCCAACCCATTTGTGCATCTCAGTGCCGTCATTTTCAAACATAAACCTAGGGTTTCAAACTTATGGTACCAGCTCAAGAACATCAAATCGATTGAAATTGAAAGAATGGCTTCGTCTGCAAGAGAGTATACGATTAGAACATGTCTGGATCGTCTGAATTTGGAATTAATATATGGTACGTATTTATGAACAATAATGCCTGATTTTTTCAATAAAATTATACAAAATCATAATTTATGTTTGTTTATTGATTGTGCAGCTAATTATCCGGAAATGTTTTCAATCAAACTTCATCATGGAGGTGTTTTCACTGTGCCTCCAAAATTAAGGTATAAGAATGGTTTCATTACACACACTGATTGTATGAACAAAGACAAGTTTGGTATGTTTGAGTTACATGAAATAATGAAAGACTTAGGATATCTTGGTTTCCAAAATATGACCTACCATGTTCTAAAACCAGGGTTTACAATTGAAAATGGCTTAGAACCACTGATATGTGACAATGATTTTAGAAAATTGATAAACTACTTAGGTGATCATAAAATTATAAGTATCTACACTAAGTATGTTGCTCAAGAAAGTCAGCCTGTCAATGTCAATGTTGAAGTGTTAGTTGATGATGTCATTGTTAGGACTGAAAATGATAATGTTGAAGAGTTAGTTGATCAAAATCATGATGAAGAGTTAGTTGATCAAAATCATGATGCTAGTGTTAGAGTTGATCACAATGTTGAGTTAGAGGAAGAAGTATTTGAAGAGTTAGTTCATAATGATGATCAAGACAATAGGGATGGTAATGATGAAGACAATGGAGATGACTCTGAAGATGAAGAATACATTGTAGATGAGGAAAACACGATTGAAGATGTACAAGTTGACATGACTGAATACAATTAATATGTTGACAGAGATGTTGAGTATATGGGTGATGCTAATAACTCTGGTGATGAAGTTGCTACTGATACTAATCTTGAATGTCTAGAGGTACTTGACAATGAGGAATTTGAAAGTGATGGGTCTGAAGATGATATTGAAGGGGTTAGGAATAGAAAAATTAGGGAGTTAAGAAGACAGGCAGAATCAAATCCTCAAATTGGAAAGACTGTGTTTTATGTTAGTCAAGAATTTGCTACTGCACAAGAAGTGAAAGATGCCTGGAAGACTCATGCTATTGAAACAAGAAGAGAACTTTATCACATACAAAATGATAAAGAAAGAATTAGGGTTGGTTGTAAAGGTGTTCTAGCCAAGGTGTTGACATAAAATATGACTAGTCAAGGTTCAAATGAGGTGGGGTCAAGTAGTAACTTTGAGGTGGGGTCTACTAGCACCCATGTGGGGGTAGTTGGGAAATCAAAAGATTACAGAGTTATTAAAGGTGGTAAAAAGATGAAAACAAAAACAAGTGGGGGACCAGAAAATGGCAAGAAGGAAAAAGACAAATGTGAATGGGTTCTTCTTGTTTCCAAGGTACAACCAAGTGAAACATGGCAAGTCAAAACTTACAACCCTATTCATGAATGTCTTCAAACCAGAGATATTAAGCATTGTACATCTCATTTCCTGTCAAAGAAATTGCTTGAGGAACTGCCATCAAACCCAAAGATTCCAACAAAAGCAGTTAGGGCAAAATATGAGGCAAGTCTTGGAATAAATATCACCCACATGAAAGCATACAGAGCTTTGAGAGAGGCAACTGGTATTATCCAAGGGGATTATAAGGAGCAGTATTCACATATAAGAAACTGTGCTTTAGAACTCAAAAGATCTAATCCAGATATAACAGTTAGATACCAACATGAGTCTGCACAACCCAATGATCCCACAAGGGTTTTTAAGAGAATTTATATTTGTTTAGGACCACTAAAGAAAGGTTTTGCAGTGTTAGGTAGAGATTTGATAGGTCTAGATGGATGTTTTATGAAACAACCTGCACAAGGTCATATTCTAACTGCTGTTGGGGTGGATTCCAACAATGGCATATATCCAGTTGCATTTGCCATTGTTGAACAGGAATGTTACTCATCATGGAAGTGGTTCTTGGAGTGGTTAGGGCAAGATCTTAATCTTGAATCAAATTCAAATTACACCTTCATTTCTGATAGACAAAAGGTATGGGTTCTACTACTTATTTGTAACCAATATATAGTTTTATAAATGTATGTACTTATACTATTTGTTACTGATTTAGGGTCTGTTGAATGCTGTTGAAGAATTGTTTCCTTGTGCTGAGCACAGATTCTGTTTGAGACATATTCATCAGAATATGAAAAAAAAAATGGAATGGTTTAGCTTACAAAAATCATTTGTGGAGGTGTGCATCTGCAACTACTGTACCAGAATTTGAGCTAGCAATGAATCAGCTAAAGGAATTCAATAAAGATTGCCACAAATGGTTGACTGATATTCCTCCTCATCAATGGGCAAGGAGTCACTTTTCAGGTACATTAATTACACCTTCACTTTTCAGGTACAATTAATGCATTAGTTACTCATTAATTGTAACTGTTCAATAGGAAGAGCTGTTTCAGATGTCCTGCTAAGCAACATGTGTGAGGTCTTCAATAGATGGCTTATAGATGCAAGAGATAAGCCAATAGTGACTGCTTTGGAATACATAAGAGAATATTTAATGAAGAGGATTGTCAATGTTTTGAAGCACCAATCTAAATGTGATGGACCATTAACACCTGCTGCAACAAAAACCTTTGAAAAGATCAAGGAAAAAGCATCTCAGTGTTCTATTTTATGGAATGGTGGACAACAATATCAAGTAACTGGGCCCCATGGTAGACAATGTGTTGTGGATATGGGAAGGAGAGAATGTGCATGTAGGAAATGGGAATTAACTGGAATGCCATGTAAACATGCAGTGGCATCTTTAAACAACATGGCATTCAATAATCAGCAAGTAGGAGTGCCTGAAGAATGGGTTCATCAAGTATACTGGTTAATGAGATGGAAGGAGACTTACAAGTTTCACATTGTACCATTGAATGGTAAATCAATGTGGCCTAAATCAAATGATCCAACAAAGATATTACCACCCTTGAAGATAGCTACTGTAGGTAGGCCTAAAAATAACAGGAGGAAGTCTGCTGAGGAAATTTCAGAGATGAATGAAAAGGGAAAACTTTCAAGAAAAGGTAAGTCAAAACAATGTGGGAAGTGTGGCACATATGGACACAATAAAAGGGGCTGCCCAAATGAAGCATCAACATGTGTTGGAACAAAAACAAGTTCAAAGAGGAAAAGGGGGAAAGGGGCTCAATCCCAGACTAATGATGCAGCAGGTAATTAGTGAATCAAATGCCAAGTGTTATTTTCTTTTGTTAATGTCTTTTGAATGGTAGTGAATGTATTTGTGTAAGTTTATGTCTTTTGAATGATAACTTGGTAGGTCTGATGTAATGTTAATGTCTTTTGGTACAATGGGTGATGTAGTGTAAATTTGGTCTAAGTCTTTTGGTACAATGTCTAATGTAAAGGCTGATGCAATGTAAATTTGGTTCTATGTCTTTTGGTACAATGGTTTGTAATGAAACATTGGTTGTAATGAATGTCTTTTGGTACTATGTAATGAAGAATGAATCTCTTTTGGTACTTATTCTGGTAAATACAACATCTAAGTTAATGCTTTTGGTACTTATTTTGGTACTTATTCTGGTAATGAATGTCTTTGTGTAAGTTAATGCTTGTAAGATGTAACTTGTAAGCCAAAACTTATTATAAACCATAATACCTCTTCATTGATAGAAACAAAGAGTACACATCTTACATTGATCAACTAGTTACATTGAAACAAATTACAACATCTAAGACTATTACCAAAAGATAATATCGAATACAATTACCAAAAGTTAACATCTAATACAATTATCAAATGACATCCAAAAGACAACATAAGACAACTACTACCATCCATTACATTGATCACCCCTAATTACCAAACTTAGACAAAGCAAATCAAACACAGACAGCAACAAGCAACCATTTGTAGATCTTAGCTTCAGTTTTCGCTGCATTCATCCTTTCTTCAGCCCTATTTATGGCCTCCAACAAACTAGGAATAATGGCAACTGATCTAGCACACATTGGAGGATCGTACCAATCAATAAACCTTCAACTGGAATTCTGTAAATAAAAAATAAACAACTTTCACAATTAATCACTTAAACCACTTATTAAAGAATTAGGGTTACAATACCTGTAGTGGACATCCATAAAAACGACGACCAGGGTTCCTCCGAGTCCAGGATGTTCGAATTATTGCTTCATGACCACAACTACATTGTACCATGGCGAATTAGGGTTTGAATCGTTTGATTGATTTTTAATTGATTTAGGAAAATGACGGCAGTGATAATGAACGATTGGGTTGGGGAAAAGGATATATAAAGGGGTATACACCAGTTGAGAAGGTGAAAGACAAATATAACCTCACGTGTTTATCACGTGTGGTCACTTGACGTTATATCTAAACGTCCATTTGAGCCAAGGACTATCCGTTTTAAAAATGTAAATCACAAGAATTAAAAAGGTCAAAAATGAAATACACGGATCACCGATGTAATTTGGTGTAAAACACAGGGACTATCCATGTAATTTTTTCTTTTTTTTATATAGTTATCTTTTGTTTGTAAGAAAAAAATAATAATAAAATAATGATAATGATAATAATAATAATTTGATTTGAAAATAATAATAAAAATGATAATAATATTAATAATGATAAAACTAATAATAATAATAATGAAATATTAAAAAAAAATACTTTTAATGATAATTCTAATAATAATAATGATGATGATAAATTTAATAAAAATGATAATTTTATATATAATGATAATTTTACTAATAATGATAACTTTAATAAAAATGATAATTTTTAATAAAAAATGATAATTTTAATGATAATAATAATAATAATAATAATAATAATAATAATAATAATAATAATAATAATAATAATAATAATAATAATAATAATAATAATAATAATAATAATAATAATAATACCTCACATGAAAAAGCTCAACAAAATAAGTGCCCTTGCCCGGGCTCGAACCCATGACCTCTCATCCACACTCACTCCCTTGAACCATCTACTCGGCTTATGTTTTCTTAATTTACATGTAACACCAATATATATAACCCATATTTTGAAGTCAATTAAGATTAAAGAAACCCAAAGATACCGGCCCATAAAAGGAAGTCCAATAAGTAGCCCAGTCGAATTCTATTGTAACAAAAATATGTCTTGGCCTAGAATCGAACCTAGGACCTCTCGATAACACACACATATCCCAGACCAATGCTCTATCTGATTCTTTCCTATTTTATTTCCTAAAATATATAATATAACCCGTTTCCTTCTGCTTCCTTTTTTTTATTCTTCATCATCTTTAACGAATTATAATCATCACGATTCTTAACTACATAAAATTACAATCATCATCATCCTCATATTCACATCATCATAACCATCTATTTCGTGATCATCATCTTTATATTATCAACTCTCGATTATCATCATTCGGTTATCGTATGATCATTATTGCTAATCATAACATTATGATTACCATTAATCGTCATCACATCTTTATTCCTAATCATCTATCTTTATCATAAACTTATAATCATCATTTATATGTATCATCATACCATAATTCATACATGGAGCCTCATAATCACTTTCATTATCGTTTAACACCATTGACGTCTTCCCTGTACATCTCAATCGCCATCTTCGTTCATTGTCTTCTTTATCATTGAAAAATGAAGCAGCAACAGCAGCAAAAAGGGGTCTGTAGGTTAGCGGTTTTGGACTATTTTGATGGAGGAAAACAGTAGCAAGGCTGCTGTAGCAGCGGTGGTAGTGATGGTTGAAAAAAAAAATGCAGCAAAGGTGGCGATGGGGGTGGTTTATGGTTTGCAACAGCAGTAACAAAAAGGGTTGTTCAACGTGCTGTTGTAATGAAGATTGGTGGCTATAGGTGGAGCAAGGGTGGTGTTTTTGGATATTAATAAGAGAGAGAGAGAGAGAGAAAGAGAGGGAGAGAGAGAAGAGAGAAAAGGAGAGAGAGTGGCGGTTTAGTGGTTGTAGTAGCCGGTTTTCATGGTGTTCTAATGGTTTTCGAATAAACATTAAGACAGAAAATAAAAAGTATAAGTTTTGACAGTGATGATTGATGAAGATGATGGTTGTGGTGTTGTTCGACTAGCATGCAACCAAGGTGTTCGGGTGTGGGTTTGTATATGTGTGTGCTTCGGAAACTATACCAGAGAAAGAGTAGTAGTTGGGATCTAACATGATGGATCGTGGTGGTGTTGGAGGTGGCGGTAGTGGTTAACTGGTGATCGTAGCATGGTAGTGGTGGTGGTGGTCTAGGGTGGCGAGTAGAAGCAATAACCCGAGGTGGGTTTTGATTGAGGATAGCATGGATTATGTTTGTGATTTCACAAAGAAGAAAAAGAAATGTGGGTATACATAAAGAAAAAGAAAGGCAGCTAGCTTGCAAACCCCACACACAAGTCAGAAACAGAAATAATCGAGTAGTACAAGTTGATGGGTTATGATATGTATTAAGTGCATGTATGTGTTAAATAATATAATATATTAATATCATATTATATTGAAGAAATAAAAGAACGTGGGAAATAAAATTAGAAACCTCAATTTAAGTTGCCGACAGTTTCACGGGGTAAAATATCGTACTCCGTTGTTTACTCAGTGGCGAAAAAAAGTGTTCAGAAAAATCCCATATTTTTAAATTAACTATATTTATTTATTTTGGTCATTATGGTATAAAATTCAGTCATTAATTTAACAAATAAAAATTACATCAACTGTCCCTCTCATTTATGGGTAAAATATAAAAAGTGTTAAAACTTAACCAATAGTTTCTAAATACATTTTTAATAAGCCTAAAGTTTATAGAACTCATTTTCGGATCACCGTTTATTTTAAAATAATATAAGTTCCTTTTTAATTCGTTTACTATCAATTGTATGACAAATGAGCGTTTCCATCGTTTACTAAATAACTTTGAAATTTCTTATATATATATATATATATATATATATATATATATATATATATATATATATATATATATATATATATATATATATATATATATATATAACATACTTTATATATTTACTTTTATAATAAATTTTAATATATCTTATTTTATTTTACATATTTATTTATAACAAATTGTATATTGTATATAATAGTTTATTAATATTCTTATGCATAATTATTTATATTTACTTATTTATATATTTTTATCTATTTACAAATAATGGTTCGTGAATCGTCGGAAATGGTCGAAGTCAAATGATTTCATAAAACAAATTCAAAATTTTGAGACTCAATATTACAGACTTTGCTTATCATGTCAAAATTAAATAAGAATTAAGTTTAAATTTGGTCGGAAATCTCCTGGTCATCACAACATTTGCCTTCCCGGGATGGTAACGAAGTTCACAATCGTAATCGTTCAATGTTTCGATCCACCGTCGTTGTCTCATATTTAGTTGTTTTTGATTGAAAAATGTGCTGGAGGCTTTTTGTGATCGGTGAAGATGGTACTTTTGGTTCCGTAAAGATAGTGTCTCCACATTTTGAGAGCAAAGACAACGACTCCAAGTTCGAGATAGTGTGTCGTATAGTTTCATTCGTGAATTTTCAATTGTCGAGAGGCATAAGCAATAACTTTCTTTCATTGCATCAATACTTGATAGTTAAAGCTAAGGGGTATAAAATACTATTAAATTTTAGAAGGAAATACTATTAAATACGATACAATTTTACACAAGATATTTATTTATTTATAGAATGGATATACTTAAACCTTGCTACAACACTTATAGGCAGTGTACCTAATCGTACAGTAGTGTAGTTTTTGGTAAGTCCGGTTCGTTCCACAGGGAAATATCTTTTTCACAAAGCTTAACGCTATATTAGTTACTTTTATAAAATTACAAATATATATATATAAGTAATATTATTATTATAAAGGGGGGTTTTTTTACCGTTTAATGACCGGTTTGTCGATTTTAAAACTTTAGTTGCAGTTAAAACCAAATGTAAAATATAAATAAAAGACTTAATTTAAAGCGTAAAGTAAATAATGATAATGAAATTGCGAATAATAAAAGTGCGATAAAATAAACTTGCGATAATTAAAAAGTACGATAATTAAAAGTGCAATTAAATACAATATCAATAAAAATGCGATAATTAGAAGTGCAATTAAATATAAAATAAAGGAAATTAAATATGAAATAAAAGAATTATGCTTATTTAAACTTCCGTAATCATGATGTTTGACGTGTTGATTTTAGTTTTATGCCCATGGGTTAATTGTTCTTTGTCCTGGATTATTTAATATGTCCATACGGATTTGTCCATAATAGTCCATCAGTCATAAATATAAAGACCGAAAGCCTTCGTCAAATTATTCTTATTCCCGAAGTCAAATATTCCAACTAATTGGGGATTCGAATTGTAACAAGGTTTTAATACTTTGTTTAATGAATACACCAGGTTATCGACTGCGTGTAAACCAAGGTTTTACCACTTTGTTAACAATTACACCAATTACCCTTGAATGTAATTCACCCCTGTTTTAACAAGTCTATTAACTATTAATCCAGTTCCGTGTCCGGTAAAATGAATAATTATTGGTATTTATAGATATCCCGCCCACCGTACCCAGTCAAGCGTATGTGGTTATATATAAATACGTCAAATTATAAGTTTGTATATTAAATTAACAAGGTATTGTTTAGTTAATATAAAACCCATTAATAGCCCATAGTCTAATTTCCATAAGTGTCGTTCTTTTATCCAAACCCCAATTATGGTACAAAGCCCAATTACCCAATTTTAGTAATTAGCCCAACATCATGATTACTTCGGTATTAAATAAGCATAATAATAACTTAGCTACGAGACATTAAATTAAAAAGGTTGAACATAACTTACAATGATTAAAAATAGCGTAGCGTTACACGGACAGAATTTCGACTTACACCCTTACAACATTCGCTAACATACCCTTATTATTAGGATTAAAATTAAAATTAAAATTAAAATATAAATTATAAATATAAATATTACGTTTAGATAGATGGATGGATATATATGTTGGTTTTTCTTTACGATCAGAATGCGCGAGCTTTATAGGCAGTTTCTAAATTTGGGGCTCCGCGACTCGCGGCCCTTTCCTTCTTCAAACTCCGCGAGTCGCGAAGTTTGTTTTTACAGCTCACCCACATTTGGCTCTTTGTTTGCCGACGATTTATCTTATAAATATAATATATATATAATTAATATAATTAATTATATATTATATTATATTTATATACATAGTTAACTTGTAATTTTTAGTCCGTTGCGTCGAGTGTTGAGAGTTGACTATGGTCCCGGTTCTTGATTTTTGAACGTCCTTGCGTACTATTTTATATCTTGTACTTTGCGTTTTGAATCTTGTACTCTTGTAATTTCGAGACGTTTCTTATCAATAATTGGAACCTCTTTGATTGTATTTTGTACTTTTGAGCTTTTTGGTCGTTTGCGTCTTCAATTCGTCGAATCTGTCTTTTGTCTTCACCTTTTAATATTTAAACGAATATCACTTGTAAATAGAACAATTGCAACTAAAAGCTTGTCTTTCTTGGGGAATAACGCTATGAAATATATGTTCGTTTTTAGCATTATCAAATATTCCCACACTTGAGCGTTGCTTATCCTCAAGCAATATAGTCTTGAAATACTAGAATCACTTCTTTATTCTTCACACTTTGTACATCAGTGATTTCTATACGGCGGTATAAACAATGGTAGTGTCGATATGGTTTACAGTCCCACATGACTATAAAAATTTAGATCCATTAAGGAAATTGGATCTTTATGAAAACATTTGATCTTTTGAAAATTAAATCTAGCTTTTACCCTAGATAAGTTTTCCGGAATAATCCTTCACCGGTGTTTGCAAATTATTTTTGTGGGTTTGGTGGGTTTCAGATTTGAAAATTTTAGCTCAAAACTTGTGGTTTTGTATTACCCACTTGCTAACCTTGTATTAGGAAAGCAACACGTCCAGTTTACTTGTCCCGTATATTACCTTTCGGCAAACTACCGTCCGGTTGTAAAGGAAAGCGTTGAACAAGCAACTGTTAAGGCAATGCCCCCTGACATGCTTTTAATTATGGTCTATAACGTGTCGGACGCAATTACTATCCTTGGTAGGAGCAATAGTAAAGCTCACCCTTATAATTTATCGGTCTGGCACAAGGTCCTGTCTTTGACCATTCTATGCAACCACCGTTCTTACAGTTGACACCCGATTTAGTTCAGGTGACCTAATGAATTCCAGGTGAATTCCTAGGATTTTACGTTCAATGGTAATGAACGCATTGAAAATAGGGTTTTCAGAAAACAAATCGGTTTGTAATTTTATTAAAATATTTTCTCGTTCAAGCTCGAGTTTAGATATCATTGAATTCCATGAGTTTGAATTCTCAATCTTTAAGGTCAATCTCTAGGATTGAGTAATATCAGGCTTAAAAGCTGATTTTTAATCTTTAAGGAGATTATCCTTTCTGGGGATCTGATTCATTAGTCTTATCTAGCTAATTTGCACGGTGCCCTCCCCATTTTACAAGACAGATCCTCTCATGGTTAGGATAAGTCTGACCACTTGGCGACCCTGTTTTATGCTGAGGTCCGTGGATTTCCTGCTGATTTTAGTGATGACTTTTCTAGATTTTTTGTCAACCTACAGCTGGTCTGGACGACAACTTCCTGACCTAAATCAAGAAGCGCGTTTATTTTTCGAAAGACTTTACTTCCTTTTAATGATGGAATTGATTCATCGTGTAGATCCATCTCTTCTTTTCTTTCATCGGGTAAAACAGTTTAGTTTAGTCCAAAGCAAAAGTATTTTCAGTTATTTGTACAAAAATATGTGACATATGTTTTGAATAACTTGGAGAATTTTCCCACACTTGGCTTTTATTTTCCTTTTTATTGTCCTCTATTCCATTTTAAATGAATTTTAACATTTTGATTTGTTTCTCAATTTATGTCCTTTCCGAGGTAACAATAATTTCGGTGTTAAAACCTAGTTTTATCATTCATAAATATGTATAAACATGATTTTGAGTTCATTTAATTGAAAATTTTGAAAAATTTTACTAGAATTGGGTAGTCAGTATATAAGACTAGGGCTGTTCTTTATTATCATAGAGCACTAGATTCTAATACAACTACTACTTTACTAGTATTTTTTTTAATGGTAACCAAGTGTTTAAGATAAAAATTTTAAAAATCCGAAAGAATTTAACCCCTTCCCACACTTAAGATCTTGCAATGCCCTCATTTGCAAGAAATCGGTAACAATTTAAATTATTGAGGGTGATTTGTGTGAAAATGATTAAATTTTACCAAAGTTTCCAAATATATTGGCGTTTGTTTGCTGAATGATAAATGGTGCACATCATTTGTTCATTCCGTCTTGTTGTTATTTCACATATATTTTGCATCTTGTCGTCAAAATTAGTTGCTTTTGCTGAACTTAATGCCAGTCTTTGAAAATGCGTTGTTTCACCCTGTTGTGTACATAAGATAAACTGCAAACATATATACATATTTTTGAAGTTTGGTATATTACCCCACATTCAAAAATTATTAAAATCTAATAATAAAATTTAGAAAATAATAAAACTATTACAAATCCAACATAAGTATTAAATGTATCAACATTACAAATAATAAAATAAAATAAAAACTAAGTAGACTAGGGATGATACTGATACCATAAGGGGTTCCATGCATAACCATAGGTGCTATAAAATGCTTCGGCTGGGTTATACGTAGGATACGGTGGTTGAATTTCTATAGATCAGGGAGGGAATATGGGTGATGGAGTAGGAATATAGTTTCTACCTATATGTTGGCAATAAGCTATGATTTGGTTTTGATGAACTTGCCAATCTTCAAATGCTCTATGTCTAGCATTTTCATACTCTTGTGAAGCTATAAACCTTTGCATTTCTGCCATTTCATTTCGCCCTCCTACATTACCTTGCTGTTGGTTTCTCTCAACCTGTGGATGTCTACAATGGTATTGTACTGCGGCGTTATTTCGCCTCTTCAAAACTTTCGCACCATGGTATACATTTAAACCTATTGTATCGCGGGGTTCTGGTTCTTCGACTAATAATCCCCCCCGACTTATATCCACACCGAGATATTCAGCAATCAAAGTAATAAATATACCACCTCCTATTATGCTATGCGGTCTCATCCCCCTAACCATAGCTGATAAATAATAACCCACACAATAAGGTATACTTACAGCGCTTTGTGGGTCTCGAATACACATATGGTAAAACAAATCCTGTTCATTTACCTTTTCCTTGTTCTTACCTCTTTGTGTAATCGAATTAGCTAAAAACCTATGAATTACTCTTAATTCAGCTCCATCTATATCCAAATAAGAGTAATTTCCCCCTTTAAATCAGTGATGGCTAGTCATTTGACTCCATACACCATGCGTATCAAAATTTTCGTCTATCTTTCTACCATTTAGTATCAACCCTCTACAATCGGCAGATGCTAACTCCTCAGGCGTATATATACGTAAAGCCTGAGCCATGTCTAGTAAAGACATGTGGCGCATCGAACCTCCTAACAAAAATCTAATAAAAGATCGATCGGTTAAACTAGCTACCCGATCATTTAATTCTATACTACACAACAATTCTTCACACCATACTTTATATACAGGTCTACGCATGTTGAATAACCGTTCCCAATCGTTAAAAGTAGAATTACCATACCTCTGTGCAAGTAATTCCCTAATTGGCCCGGCCAATTCTACAGCTTCTAATGGTCCCCATTCTATGACCCTAGGTACCTCAACAACTTTAAAATGAAGAGTATGCAAACCCCTTTGGTATTTTGGATAATCTATCCAAAGTCTGTCAAATCTCAGGTTCGGGTGCAAATCTTCCACGTGCATATCAGAAAATGTCATGACTGGATGAGGTATATCTTGTTTGTAGTAGTTATCCACCTCCTGTTGTTCCGCATTCTCAGCAGGAGCATTGCGAGCTTGGGATGAAGATTCACCCCTTTCAGTCTGTAAAACACATCAAACACAAGTTTTGTGCATCCAAATATGCATTAGTGTCAGCAAAATCATCAATCAAAATAATTACAATGACATGATCAATTTATATCAAACTTAAGCTCATTTTCATATTTTCATCAAATCTACACTATTTCAAATAAGCATATACGAAAATGTTCACCAAGTTCATAAGCATTCAACTCAAATAACATGTCAAAATAATCATTACTAGCAATTAAACAAGTTTCAAATGGCATTATCTTTCAAAAATCAAGTTCATGAATTTTAGACTTGAAAAAGTCCACTTTAATTCTCAAAATCATGTTTAGGCTCAAAGTTTGGATCATTTAACTACCTAAACATGTTACACTACTTAATTTAGCAACAATTCATGACAAAAATCGGCCATAACCTGTTTATATCAAAAAGCCCCAAATTGCTCAAGAACACAAACCCTAGATTACTCAAAATTTGAAGTTTAAGGCTTCTAATCATGTTAAATAGCATCAATCTAGGTTATACAAGCATCATACATAAACAATTTAAGCATAATTACACTAAAAAGCATCAAAATCAAATTGGGGAAAAAATTGCTCAAGACCACTAATTTTCGGATTAAATGGTGTTTAGGTGTAGAAATTTACCGTTTTTCTTGAGTAATTCCTTGATAGCATCCTTCTCAACATGATTTTAGTAAAAGATTTGATGATTAACGGTCAAAAATTGTGAATTTGGGGGTGTTTTTTCGGATTTTTGCGGGTTTTATCGCAGTGTTTTGTGTGTTGTGGTGTTCAACTGATCAGTTTTTTGCGTTTTATTTTTTTTCTGTATTTCGGTCCCTCCGCGAGTCGCGGTGTTTGACCCATCAAACTCCGCGAGTCGCGGAGTTTGTATTTTTTTTATATCTTATACTAATTAAAACAATTAAGTAATTAATTTTAAAATTTTGTTTCCCTTGTTATTTAGGACGAGGTCGTTTCGGATCGATGTCCTAGTCCGTCCTTCGACAAAATTTTAAAATTTGTCTTTTTCAAGCGATTGTTTTAAAAGCTTAGATTTTTTTTTTAGTTTTTTAATATTTTTGGCATACTTTAATTCAATAAGATTAAAAATAATGATAATAAAAGTTCTCGTCCCTCCCTTGGGTAAAGCAATTTCGGTTCAACGACCTAGTCTTCAATTTACGACGAATTTTAAAAATCATATTTTTAACTTAATGAGATAAAGTAAATTTTTGTTTTTAAATTCACACCAACTTAAATTAAAAATACATAAAATTCAAAATTAATATTAAAAATTCACACTAAACTTAAAATTTGAAATGCATAAAATTAAAAATTCATATTTTAAAAATTAAAAATTCACACCAAACTTAATTTAAAAATTCATATTATAAATTCACACCAAACTTATATTAATTTTTCAAATATTTACAATTTTAAATATATTGATTTTACAAAGTTTACAATATTAATTTAAGATTTATATATTAATTTTAAAAACATGGTAAAAATAAAATTAAAAATCTTTTTGGCTTTTTATCCCACTTTAATCAATCAAATATTATCAAAAATATGCGCCCCTCTTTTCGGTAAAATAATTTCGGTTCTAAGACCTAATTTAACTCATGACGAATTTTTGAAATATTTTGGGTTGATTGATTAAAGATATTTATACCTTAAGAATAAACGTTAAATTTCGCAGTGATGTAATAAATTTTTGTATGATATCAATAATTTCAGTCGCCAAACCTAATTTTATTTAATACCAATTTAATACTTTATAGCGAACAAATTAGCGTTTATTATCAAAAGGTTAAAAATAAAAATAAAAATAAAAACTGTACAGACTTACCTGTGAGATAGTATTCTTAGTTATATGATCTATCTCATTCATAAGATAGTCGGGTTAATTGGTTTTTCATGGCTACATAGGTGTAACCTCGAGCATTCAGTGTTTTTTCTTCTAAACATATGAACGGTCCGTCTCTGCATAAAGTAACAAATTCGGTATTTGAATAGGTTTGATTATTTGAACATTTACCTCCATGTGACCATTTTCCGCATTTGTGACATCTTTCTAGGTGTCGTGCTCTTCTTTTCGCTGCGGATTTTGATTTTCCTTTACCAAATTGTAACTTATTATCTTCGCATCTGGATTCTTTTCTAACTCCGTCCAATCTTTCTCTGATTACTGATACTATTTCACTCGGAAGTGTGTCATTATTACGTTTAGTGATCAAAGCGTGTAGCATTAGACCATGGTTTAGTTCACAGGCAGTCTTCTTATCGTAAAAACCTAAAAAAATAAAAATTCAGAATGGGGGGAGAAGACTAGTTCTTTAGGGTCTGCTAGGGAAAGACCATTCGGGTTCCATTTTCGAGAACTACACGAAAACAGACAATCTAACTCTAACAGAAATACATAAACCCCCTATACTTAGTTGAAATTGTGATTAACATTATTTTCAATTGAATCATCAACAACTTGTATATCTTTGACTTTTACTTCAATCCATTTGTTGATTTCCTCCGTAACTTTCACAAATTCAACTAACATTGCCTTTTCTTTTGACGATAAATTGGATATTAATCGGTTATATAACTTAAAGTTTTCTTTAATCTTAGCATCGTGAATCCGTTTATAAAGTTTCTTCGTTGAACTGTTAAAAATGGGTTCATCTAATTTCGTATCATCAACGGCATTCCTTGTGATTGGATCATCATTAAGTGTTTCTTCATCTTCCCCACACTTATGCATTTTTATTGGTCTAACAGTTTTGGTTGGTGGAGATCTAAACTTTCGGTTCACAAAGGTGATCGATGTATCACCATCCTTAAGTGTCATTCTACCTTCTCTTACATCAATGAATGCCTCGGTGGTTGCTAAAAATGGGCGACCTAGAATTAGAGGAATATCAAGGTTTTCCTCCATATTAATCACTATGAAGTTTGCAACAAAGGTCAAACTTCCCACGTTAACAAGTAAATTATTTGCTATTCCAACCGGGTGTTTAATGGTTTGGTCAAATGATTGAACACCTATTTTGGTTGGTTTTAATTTACCCATGCCTAATCTTTTGTATAAGGAAAGAGGCATAATATTTGCACTTGCTCCTAAATCTGCGAGTCCATTATATACAGCACCATCATTAAGCAAGAAAGAAATGATAAATTCACCCGGGTCTCCTGCTTTAGTAAGTCGAGTTGGTTTGTAAACCTTTTTCGGGTGTTCTTTCCTTGGTTCTTTCACTTTTATTTGAATTTCTTGTTCACAATTTTCTTCGTTTTTTGGAATGGGAGGTTTGTATAAGAATTCTTCTTCATCACTCAAATTTGAATCCTCCTTATATTCTAATTTTGATTTTTCATATGTTGTTGATAACATATTTATGTTTTCATTTTGAAGGTTTTCTTGGGTGGTGAAATTATGATTAACTTCATTGTCAACTTCCATCGGACCATGTATGTAATGTTTAACTCTGTGACCATTAACTTTAAATTCAATCCCATTTGAATTTATTAATTCTATCGTTCCGTATGGGAAAACTCTTTTGACTATGAATGGTCCAGACCATCTTGATTTCAATTTTCCAGGAAATAGCTTGAATCGTGAATTGAAAAGAAGAACTCTGTCTCCTTCTTTAAATTCTTTTGAACTTTTGATTCTTTTATCATGCCATTTCTTCGTTCTTTCTTTATAGATTAATGAATTTTCGTATGCTTCATGTCTTAATTCTTCTAATTCGTTTAGTTGACTTAATCGTAGACGTCCAGCTTCATGTAAATCAAGATTACATGTCTTCAAAGCCCAAAATGCTTTGTGTTCAATTTCTACTGGAAGATGACATGCTTTTCCATAAACAAGTTTAAAAGGTGTGGTTCCAATTGGAGTTTTGTAGGCTGTTCTAAAAGCCCAGAGTGCATCCTCCAATTTAATGGACCATTCCTTCGGATTTAATCCTACGGTTTTCTCTAGAATACCTTTTAAAGCTCGGTTGGTATTTTCAACTTGTCCACTTGTTTGTGGATGATATGCGGTGGAGATTTTATGAGTTACTCCATATCTTTTAAGAACTTTCTCAAGTTGATTATTACAGAAATGAGTACCCCGATCACTTATTAAAGCTTTCGGTGTTCCAAACCTTGCAAAAAGACGTTTTAAAAAGTTGACTACAACTCGTGCATTGTTAGTTGGGAGAGCTTGTGCTTCTGCCCATTTAGATACATAATCAATGGCAACGAGAATATATAGATTATTATGAGATTTTGGAAATGGACCCATAAAGTCAATACCCCAAATGTTAAATACTTCACATACTTGAATGATATTTTGTGGCATTTCATCACGTTGACTTATTTTTCCGGCCCTTTGACAAGCATCACAGGATTTGCAAAGAAGGTGTGCGTCTTTGTAAATTGTAGGCCAATAGAATCTAGCATCATAAACTTTTCTTGCTGTTAGTTGAGGCCCATAATGCCCTCCTGTTGGTCATGTGTGGCAATGGTTTAAAATTTTACTAGCTTCATCTCCGAATACACATCGGCGTATTATTCCATCTGGACAACTTTTAAACAGATGTGGATCTTCCCAAAAATAGTGTTTTATATCACTGAAGAATTTCTTTCGCTTTTGGTACGATAATCCTTTTTCAAGGAATCCACAAACTAAGTAGTTTGCATAGTCTGCAAACCATGGTATTTCATTATAATCTATCTTCAATAGATATTCATCTGGAAAGTTGTCTTGTATGGCCGATTCATTTAGAACTTCTAATTCGGGATTTTCAAGACGAGAAAGATGATCAGAGGCGAGATTTTCTGCTCCTTTTTTATCTCGGATTTCAATATCGAACTCTTGTAAGAGTAAGATCCAACGGATTAATCTTGGTTTAGCATCTTGTTTCGAAAATAGGTATCTAAGAGCAGAATGGTCGGTATAGACCACCGTTTTTGCTAGAACGAGATATGAACGAAATTTGTCAAAAGCAAAGACAATAGCAAGGAGTTCTTTTTCAGTAGTTGTGTAATTTGTTTGTGCTCCTTGTAACGTCTTACTAGCATAATATATAGGTTGAAATCGTTTTTCAATCCTTTGTCCTAAAACGGCTCCCATTGCAAAATCACTTGCATCGCACATTAGTTCAAATGGTAGATTCCAATTTGGTGTTATCATGATCGGCGCATTAGTTAGTTTCTCTTTAAGAATATTAAAAGATTTGATACACTCATCTGAAAAGATGAATTGAGCATCCTTTTCTAGGAGTTTATTCATAGGAGTGGCAATTTTAGAAAAATCTTTTATGAAACGTCGGTAAAAACCGACATGCCCTAGAAAACTCCTAACTCCTCTAACATTGGTGGGATGTGGAAATTTAGCAATTACATCTACTTTAGCTCTATCCACTTCAATTCCTTCCTTCGAAATTTTATGACCAAGAACGATGCCTTCTTTAACCATGAAATGGCATTTCTCCCATTTAAGTACTAGATTTGATTGTTCGCATCTAATAAGCATTCGTTCAAGATTAGCTAAACATGATTCAAATGTATCACCGAAGACTGAAAAGTCCTCCATGAAAACTTCCATGCATTCTTCTATCATGTCGTGAAAAATCGCCATCATACACCTTTGAAAGGTTGCAGGGGCGTTGCAAAGTCCAAATGGCATGCGTTTGTAAGCAAAAGTACCATAAGGGCACGTGGATGTGGTTTTCTCTTGGTCCTCGGGTGCTATTGGAATTTGAAAATATCCGGAGAATCCATCTAGAAAACAATAGTAACTATTTCCGGCTAATCTTTCCAACATTTGATCAATGAAAGGTAAGGGAAAGTGATCTTTTCTGGTGGCGTCATTTAATTTTCTATAATCAATACACACACGCCATCCTGTTACAGTCCTAGTAGGAATAAGCTCATTTTTCTCATTTGTAATGACAGTCATGCCACCATTCTTAGTCACGCATTGAACTGGGCTTACCCATGGACTATCAGAGATTGGATATATCAAACCTGCATCTAGCAGTTTAATAATCTCTTTCTTAACTATATCTTGCATATTAGGATTTAGTCTTCGTTGGCGTTGCACATACGTTTTATGACCTTCTTCCATAAGGATTTTATGTGTGCAATACGAAGGACTTATTCCTTTAATATCATGAATCTTCCATGCAATGGCTGGTTTATGAGCTTTCAACACAGAAATGAGTTGTGATTTCTCATTTTCAGTAAGAGAAGACGATATTATTACAGGTAATTTAGATTCACCATGTAAATAAGCGTATTCCAAATGGTTTGGAAGTGGCTTTAACTCTAATTTCGGAGGTTCTTCTATTGATGATTTATATCGATATCTGTCTTCTTCTTTTAGCATTTGAATTTCTTCTGTTGTTGGTTCATATCCATTAGCTATAAGTGTAGCTAACATTTCAACTTCATCAATTGGTTCATTACCTTCTCCTAAAGAACATTCTCCTGTTCCTTGTAATTCTGGAAATTCTTCTAATAATTCTGCATGTGCATCTATAGTTTGAATATAATAACATGTATCATCTGCAGATTGCGGTTGTTGCATTGCTTTATCAACTGAAAAGGTAACACTCTCGTCCTCTATACTTAGGGTCAGTTTCTTACCGAATACGTCTATCATTGCTTTAGCCGTGTTTAAGAATGGTCTTCCTAATATGAGAGGAACTTGAGAATCTTCTTCCATGTCCAGAACAACAAAATCTACTGGAAATACTAAAGTACCAACTTTAACTAGCATGTTCTCCATTATCCCTCTAGGATATTTTATTGATCGATCAGCTAGTTTTATACTTATTCTAGTTGGTTTCAATTCTCCAAGATCTAGTTTAGTGTATAGTGAATACGGCATTAAATTTATACTAGCACCTAAGTCTGCCAATGCTTCTATTGAACTAAGACTACCCAGAAAACATGGAATTGTGAAACTTCCTGGATCAGATAGTTTTTCTGGTATCTTATTCAACAGTACTGCTGAACAATTAGCATTCATAGTAACGGTCAAGAGTTCTTCCATTTTCTTTCTATTCGTGATCAGATCTTTCAAGAATTTAGCATATCTAGGCATTCCTGAAATCACATCAATGAAAGGAAGATTTACATTTATCTGTTTAAACATATCCAAGAATTTGGATTGCTCGGCTTCAAGTTTCTCTTTCTTCATTTTACTCGGGTAAGGAAGTGGTGGTTGGTATGGTTTAACATAAGGTTTAGCCTTAACTGTGTTATCTTCATTAACCTTTTCAACTACCGGTTCTTTTTCCTTACCTTGTTCAGGTTGTGGTTCTTGTGGAGTAGGAATAGCTTCATCAGAAGTTACAAGTATTTCAGGTGGTTTAAGTGTTGTACCACTTCTTGTGGTAATGGCTTTAGCTGTTTCATTCCGGGGGTTAGCATTTGTATCACTAGGTAGACTTCCCGGTTTTCTTTCACCTATTAACCTTGCTAGGTTACTTACTTCTTGTTCCAGATTTTGAATAGAAGCTTGTTGATTTCTAAATGCTTGAGCATTTTGTTCATTAGTTTGTTTCTGAAATGTGAAAAACTGCGTTTGAGTTTCAACTAGCTTCGTCATCATATCTTCTAAATTCGGCTTTTTATCATCGGTTTGTTGTGGTGGTTTGTTTTGAAAATTAGGTCTTTGCTGGTTGTAAGTATTATTGGATACTTGTTGATTGCTAGGACCTTGTTGGTTGTTGTATGGAATATTTCGGTTATAATTCTGGTTTTGATTGTAAATTGGTCTTGGCGGTTGATAATTATTCTGATAATTATTTCCAGGCCTTTGGTTTATGTATGAAATATTCTCTCTTTGTTCCATTGTTAATTCAATACTGAGACAATCTTTTGTCAAATGTGGTCCTCCACACTGCTCACAACTAATTCGTATTGAGTGAATATCTTTAGTCATCTTTTCCATTCGTCTCTCGACAGCATCTATCTTTGCGGAAATGGAATCTAAGTCATGGCTAGAATCGGCTCTAGCTGCTTTAGATGATCTAACGATATCTTTTTCTTGGTGCCACTCATGTGAGTGGGAAGCAGTGTTATCAATAATTTTGTAAGCATCAGTTTCGGTTTTCTTCATAATAGAACCACCAGCTGCTATATCTATGTCTTTTCTTGTAGTGATGTCGCATCCTTGGTAGAATATTTGTACTATTTGATAGGTATCTAAACCATGTTGCGGACATCCTCTCAATAACTTTCCAAATCTTGTCCAAGCCTCATATAGAGTTTCATTTGGCTTCTGTGTGAACGTAACAATTTCTCCTTGAAGTCTTACGGCTTTAGATGCAGGAAAGAATTGTTTAAGAAATTTTTCAACTAAAACATCCCATGTATCGATCGGCCCTTCAGGTAACGATTCCAACCAATCTTTGGCTTCTCCCTTTAAAGTCCAGGGAAATAACATGAGATATATCTGTTCATCCTCTACTTCTCGGATTTTAAATAGTGTGCAGATCCTATTAAAGGTACGTAAATGTTCATTTGGATCTTCCTTCGGCGCACCACTAAATTGGCATTGATTAGTCACCATGTGTAGAATTTGTCCTTTGATTTCATAATCTGGCGCATTAATGTCTGGATGAGTAATTGCGTGACCTTGGCCAGTGCGTTTAGCTCTCATTCGGTCTTCCATACTTAATGGTTCTGTTACTTCCATAATTGAATTTGTTGAATCGGAATCACTAGAGGATTCTGATTTAATGGTTCGTTCCTCAACAATCTCTGTTTGAATGATTGGTGGTTCCGGAGGAAAATTTAATGGTTCAGGATCTATGAATCGTCCCTGAATATTCTCCGGATTCTCAATTGTGAGGTCGGGTTCAAAAAATGGATTATCGGAAATTTGAACTGGAGTACTTGGTCGACTGGATGATGATTCTAAAGAAAAATCAACGGCGGTAATATTTGCTAAATGTCTTGATCTAGTTACAGGTGGTGAACGTACAAAAGGTGGTGAACGTCTTGCTCGGTGCATTCACTGAATATCCTATTAGTTTTTAAAAGGAAAGAAAAATTATATAAGTTATCCAATTAATACACTTTTCTGATTTTGCCCACGTTTCGAATAGCCAAAAGATGCAGCAGAGGGGCAGGATTCGTTTAGTCTCAATATAATTGAGGACTGTTTGGCTCCAATAACCCGGTCCACGTACAAATTCAACTATTACTACGAACCAGAAAATTTTGATGTCTATCAATTTAACCACTTAAAATAAATTTTCGTAATTTTAAGAAATTTAGATAAGAAGTAGAATAAAAAAAATCTATGTCCTAAAAACTAGAATAGCGAGAAATAAGAAAGAAAAAGAGTTCGTCGAAAAAGGTCGAAAAAGAAAAATGGTTGAAAAATAAAAGGTGACGGAAAAATAAAAGAAACTTATAACACTTAAAAACACTTGACTAACCTAACCTTATTACTACAACTAACTTAAAATTATAATCACAAATTGAGATTACTAATTGGAATGATAATTGATACATAGGTAAAAGTCGTCTAAAAATATTAAAGCTTACAGGAAAAACTAAATCCCAAATGGAAATAACTTAAAAAGAAACTAAAACTTAAAAAGGCGTCGCAAAATTCTAAAGTACCTAAATCTTAGTTTAAAGAAAAAGCACTTAAGGAATTCTACGGCAAAGCCTAAAAATCTAGAAGTAAAAATAACTATGGCAAAAACTAAGTTTAAAACTAAATATGAGCTAAAAATACAAATATTACGCTAAAACGATTAAAAAGGAACAAAATATAAAAATAAACTAAAAGTTGTAAAAAGTACAATTTTTATAAAAATATTATTTTTATATTATTTATTTTATAAAACTATTAATTTTATATATATTAAACTAATTAAAACTAAATAAAATAAGAAAATTAAAACTAAATATTATACTAATAATACCCTAATTAGGGTTTAAATAATAATAATTAATTAATTACTCCGTATTAAATGCGAGATTAGGGTTTCAGTCACGGGTGTCAGAGCTGCTCCGCGAGTCGCGGTATTCGAGGCTGCAAACTCCGCGAGTCGCGGGGTTCCAATTTTCAACTCAGGTACAGTTTAAAATTCGACGCGTTTTTTTTTTTTTTTTTGTTTTATATTTTTTGTTTAAATAAAAATATTTATATAATAAAAACTTATATTTAAAAACTAAAATAAAAATAGAACTACTTTATAATTTTAAAAATATCTTAAAAATAGATTTATATATATATATATTAATTTTTTTTTAAAATAAAAATATTTAAATAAAACTTATATTTTTATAAAATAAAAATAAAGAAACTTTATAAAACTTAAATATTTGACAAAATCTTAAAAAAATATATAATTTTTTTTTCTTTTTATATTTTTGAATAATAAAAAACGTATTTTTACAAAAGTGAATTTTAATAAAAGTAAACTAAAAATAAAAATCTTTTTTTTTATAATTATTAGCGTTGCGCTTCCGGCTTTTAAGCTAGATTTCCCCGGCAGCGGCGCCAAAAATACTTGATAGTTAAAGCTAAGGGGTATAAAATACTATTAAATTTTAGAAGGAAATACTATTAAATACGACACAATTTTACACAAGATATTTATTTATTTATAGAATGGATATACTTAAACCTTGCTACAACACTTATAGGCAGTGTACCTAATCGTACAGTAGTGTAGTTTTTGGTAAGTCCGGTTCGTTCCACAGGGAAAATCTTTTTCACAAAGCTTAACGCTATATTAGTTACTTTTATAAAATTACAAATATATATATATATATATAAGTAATATTGTTATTATAAAGGGGGGTTTTTTTACCGTTTAATGACCGGTTTGTCGATTTTAAAACTTTAGTTGCAGTTAAAACCAAATGTAAAATATAAATAAAAGACTTAATTTAAAGCGTAAAGTAAATAACGATAATGAAATTGCGAATAATAAAAGTGCTATAAAATAAACTTGCGATAATTAAAAAGTACGATAATTAAAAGTGCAATTAAATACAATATCAATAAAAATGCGATAATTAGAAGTGCAATTAAATATAAAATAAAGGAAATTAAATATGAAATAAAAGAATTATGCTTATTTAAACTTCCGTAATCATGATGTTTGACGTGTTGATTTTAGTTTTATGCCCATGGGTTAATTGTTCTTTGTCCTGGATTATTTAATATGTCCATACGGATTTGTCCATAATAGTCCATCAGTCATAAATATAAAGACCGAAAGCCTTCGTCAAATTATTCTTATTCCCGAAGTCAAATATTCCAACTAATTGGGGATTCGAATTGTAACAAGGTTTTAATACTTTGTTTAATGAATACACCAGGTTATCGACTGCGTGTAAACCAAGGTTTTACTACTTTGTTAACAATTACACCAATTACCCTTGAATGTAATTCACCCCTGTTTCAACAAGTCTATTAACTATTAATTCAGTTCCGTGTCCGGTAAAATGAATAATTATTGGTATTTATAGATATCCCGCCCACCGTACCCAGTCAAGCGTATGTGGTTATATATAAGTACGTCGAATTATAAGTTTGTATATTAAATTAACAAGGTATTGTTTAGTTAATATAAAACCCATTAATAGCCCAAAGTCTAATTTCCATAAGTGTCGTTCTTTTATCCAAACCCCAATTATGGTACAAAGCCCAATTACCCAATTTTAGTAATTAGCCCAACATCATGATTACTTCGGTATTAAATAAGCATAATAATAACTTAGCTACGAGACATTAAATTAAAAAGGTTGAACATAACTTACAATGATTAAAAATAGCGTAGCGTTACACGGACAGAATTTCGACTTACACCCTTACAACATTCGCTAACATACCCTTATTATTAGGATTAAAATTAAAATTAAAATTAAAATATAAATTATAAATATAAATATTACGTTTAGATAGATGGATGGATATATATGTTGGTTTTTCTTTACGATCAGAATGCGCGAGCTTTATAGGCAGTTTCTAAATTTGGGGCTCCGCGACTCGCGGCCCTTTCCTTCTTCAAACTCCGCGAGTCGCGGAGTTTGTTTTTACAGCTCACCCACATTTGGCTCTTTGTTTGCCGACGATTTATCTTATAAATATAATATATATATAATTAATATAATTAATTATATATTATATTATATTTATATACATAATTAACTTGTAATTTTTAGTCCGTTGCGTCGAGCGTTGAGAGTTGACTATGGTCCCGGTTCCGGATTTTTGAACGTCCTTGCATACTATTTTATATCTTGTACTTTGCGTTTTGAATCTTGTACTCTTGTAATTTCGAGACGTTTCTTATCAATAATTGGAACCTCTTTGATTGTATTTTGTACTTTTGAGCTTTTTGGTCGTTTGCGTCTTCAATTCGTCGAATCTGTCTTTTGTCTTCACCTTTTAATATTTAAACGAATATCACTTGTAAATAGAACAATTGCAACTAAAAGCTTGTCTTTCTTGGGGAATAACGCTATGAAATATATGTTCGTTTTTAGCATTATCAAATACACACCCAAAACCATGTTTCGAGGCATCGCAATATACAATAAAATCATCATTTCCTTCGGGAAGAGATAAGATAGGAGCGGTGGTTAACTTTTTCTTTAAGGTTTGAAACGCCGACTCTTGTTCGGCCGCCCATACAAATTTCTTTCCCTTGTGAGTTAACGCGGTTAAAGGACGTGCAACCAAAGAGAAATCTTCGATGAATCTATGATAATAACCGGCGAGGCCTAAAAATTGACGAATATGAGTAGGAGTAGTTGGGGTTTCCCAATTACTAATGGCTTCGATTTTCGTGGGATCGACTTTAATACCTTGATCGCTTACAACATGACCAAGAAATTGAACTTTCTTTAACCAAAATTCACACTTGGAGAATTTAGCATAGAGTTGTTCTTGTCTCAAGAGTTCAAGTACGAGTCGGAGGTGTTGTTCGTGTTCTTCTTCGCTTTTTGAATAGATTAAGATATCATCTATAAATACGATAACGAATTTGTCTAGATACGGCTTGTACACGCGGTTCATAAGATCCATGAACACCGCCGGTGCATTAGTTAAACCGAATGGTATTATAAGAAATTCATAACTACCATAACGAGTCCGGAAAGCGGTTTTGGAGACATCTTCCCCCTTAACTCTTAGTTAATGATAACCCGAGTGGAGATCGATTTTTGAATATACACAAGACCCTTGTAGTTGATCAAAGAGGTCATCGATGCGTGGAAGAGGATATTTGTAATAACCCGCCTTTTTCCGTTAATTTATTTTAACGCCATCTTTTTTTAAAATAATATCTTTCGTTATCTAAATTCGTATCTTCCGTTAATTAGCATTTTTAATATTCCCGTTATTTAATTATAACATCTCTCGTTTACTCTAGCGTTTTAAAATAATTCGTTCGGTTAATTCACGCACCCGCTTTTAAACTCGAGGGACTAATGTTGTCAAGTGGGCAAACTAGTGACTAGGTCAACTAGTCAACCCACTCTTCCCCACCATTCATTCATCTCCCACTCCCACCTCCCTTTTTCTCTCTAGTTCAAGAAACCTCATTTCCACCAAAATCATTCAATCAACTAAATTCAATCTAGCAAGTTAACATCAAAACAAACTACATATTTGTGATCCTTGCATCTTCCTCTTTAATTTGGTACCAATTTCATAGCTTGGGGTAAGCTTTTCAAAATCTCTAATTTTCATAAATTAGACCTTTAAACTTAAAAGTGTGTTAGTTAGTGTCTATGGCTCGAGTCTAACATGACTATGTGATTTATTTGCTCGATCTTGTTATTTTGCATAAACTAGCATGAACTTGAAAAAGGATTTTTTTAATCTTGAGTTTTGGGGGATTTAATGTTGTTAAATGTTAAAGCTCATGTATTAAAAGTGTTACCAGCATCATTAGCTTCGTTTTGGTATGTAGGTTGACTTGGAAAAACTTCATTAACATAAATGTTAAATTCATGATTCTTGGTTTGGGTTTGATAGCTTCTAGTATGAACTTTTGATGCATTGAATGCTATGAAACATTGTTGGTAAGTGTTTAGTTGCAATGTATGTTTAATTACCTTCGAAACGGCATATCGTACGTGTAAATTGGATCCCAGAATCATGAAATACATTTTATGAACTTGAAACTTTAATGATGAACTTTTAACGATCATTCTACGAGGTTTTGGTTATTGTAAATGATGGATTTGATTGATAATATGTGTTTAGTTGCATTCCTTGTTAAAATACCTTTCCAACGATGTATGGTATGCGTTTTGAGTATTTTCGGTTCATAATTTGGGTTTGAATGAAGTTTGGTTCGTGCACATAACAAATTTCAGCAACAGCATTTTCCCAGGTACAGGAGCTCCGCTTTTGTACTAAAAGCGCCGCTCCTAGTCAATCTTCTGTGGAGTTTTTCATCAGGCACCAAGAACGCCTCTCCTGGAGACAAGAGCGTCACTTTTGGGTCCTCAAGAGCGTCGCACCTGATCTTGGTGCGCCGCTCCTGTGTAGAGAAAGTCCCTGACCAAAATCACTTTGTGATTTCACAGTTTCACCCCCGCTTACTCGTAACTCTGATTAACATGAAACTTGGCCAACATGCTTCTATATGATTTCTCATCATGAAACAATAGTCAGAAACCCGACTCGACCCCGTTGACTTTGACTTTGACTTTGACCAAGTTTGACTTTTAATCAAACTTAACCAAAAACTTATGTGATCGTTCTAACTTGCTTTTATACTTATATCTTGCATGAAACTTGACAATTTGATTCGCATGCTATATAATCGAGTCGTAACGAGCCATATGACTTATTGAACACATTTCGCCCGACCTTGTGTCGTAACCGGTAATTGATACAACTTATTTGTTTAGGTCAAGGCTAAACAACTTTCATGCACACGTTTACTTTGTGAAGTACCTTTATACTCGTGCACTCAAGGTGAGATCATAGTCCCATCTTTTCAACAACTTTTATTCTTTAAATCATGGGATGAGAAACATATACGTATCATACTTTTATACTTTGAACACAAGTACGAAAACAAACATTCCACGTACGAGTTAGAAAAAAAATTCTCAAGTCCAATTATCATCAGTTACACTTGCAGGGTGTAAGTGTAAGCATGAACTTATGTTGTGTGGCCATACGGGTTTGACGAACCCTCATTCGGACGGTTCGCTACCGTCGGTTGATGAAATATATTTTCGGGTATAGTGTAGGTTCTAACACTATGATTCAGAGGTACCATTCAGTTAAGCCTTGATAATTGGGTGCTCGACAAACGAACAACATCTTCGGAATACAAACGATTTAGATAATCAACTTCATACTAAATCTTGTGGTTCAAAAACAACGTTTACAAATACACCTATGATTTCACCAACGTTTTTCGTTGACAGTTTTCTATATGTTTCTCAGGTTCATACTTGGTGTAACACCCCGTCAAAAATCCCTTTAACGGAATGTTAACTCTGGTCCCAGTGCTTGGCTTGAATTCTACGTAACAGCAATATTCTACAGCGGAAGCAATTAATACCTGAGAATAAAACACGCAAAACGGATCAACAATAATGTTGAGTGAATCTACAGGTTTTAAGTAAACAATACAGTATGTTTAAGAAATACATTTCGAAAACGGTTATTAGTGGAAGACCACCAAGGTTCAATGTTAAAAGTTAGACAACTCCGTGTCCCATTTCAAAAGTTTGTTGACACTACCATGTCAAGTTTCAATCATTTGTAGACAATACCATGTCAAGTTTCAAATATTTGTAGACAATACCATGTCAAGTTTTATCTCATTTGTTCGTAAACCACAATTTTAAATAACGTTGTATAGTATCTGAAAAACAGTTATCAGAAATATAGTTTAGTTTCCTTGACCACGAGATTTTACAAGTACAACTCCAAGTTGCGAAACGTTTGCATAATCTATGAGCACCTGAATACTAGCAATGACCCGAGTATAGAATCCACTATACCCGCCTTTACCTCATGAAAATGTTATACACTTGTACGAATGTATTATGTTCAAAATAAATGCACCACGGTTTTTATAGCGGGTGAGGTTGTCAACCTAATGGATCTGTCCATCTAATTTGTGCCTACACCGATGGTATTTAAAGTATTCAAGCTAGAGGCTTTGTGTACAAACTCAATATGCAGATATAGTACTCGTGTCAATACAAAAAGCATTTGTAAAAATGTAAGTAACAACAACGTGTATTCTCATCCCTGAAAACATGTAAAAAGCGGGACTGTAGACTCACCTTTGAATAAAGCTCGGATTGAAAAGTGAACAATTTACTTGTACGGTTTATAGCCGAGTAATGCAACCTAAGTATATGTATTTAGGTTGGTCAATAAATATGTCTTAAACAAGTGTGGTTTCATAGTATAAGTTGTCTTATTGCTCGAATCGACGCGTTTCAAAGTAAAAGTCAACATACAGTCAACTAATTCATGCAAGTCAAACAAAGTCAACCGAAGTCAAACCGAAAGTCAAACTTGGTCAAAGTAGTCAACTAAAGTCAACATCAGTAGGTTCATGTCAAATGTTGGTCAACATATCAAACCTAAGTCAAACAACACGTTTTAGATCATAATTGGTCAATTTCACAATTTCAGTTTATCGTTGTGCACAAAGTTCATGTACATGTAGCAAACTTAGCATATCTCATAGTACAAAATTCAAGTAAACATGGAAAACTCCAGATCATAAGTATACTCAAAATCAATTCCAAAAAGTCTGGCCAGGGTCTCATACGATAATTAAAAGTTAGGAATCAGAAGGGGTACATTTGGGGTTCACCAAGTCAGTTTCTGACCGCGCACTGATTTGGTTTTAGCTATAACCGGAGTTAGGAACATGCAATTGATACAAGACCAGTGGCCATAGTTCACAAACAAGTTAAACTAACACATATCAAAAATTGAGCAATTTTGGTTTAGCCAATTTGTACAGTTTATTCATGCAAATTGAACATTCAGTTTTTCAGCTCAAATCAGAATTTACATAAAGTATGGCCCTATTGTGCCCAATGCATAAGGTTTCAGAGATTGACATAAACTAACAATAAGTCACATATCATGTTAAAATTCATATTCCAGAATCTTACATGCTCATTCAATAAACACAATCCACAGAGTATAAAACAGGGAGCAATTTACAGATTCAATTCTAGTTTCGCTAGTCACATTCGCATGTGATTAGCCGAAGATCTAGATACAATTACCTGTGATATCTACATGAAATATGAAGTAATTTTTGTGTAGATTTCATATATGCAAAGCTTTAATCACAAAATCTAATACATTTTATCATACAAGGTCGTTTTCATGCAAGTGCTGTATAAATCTACTTTTTCACTAAATCAAGCATATCTCAAGTTATACATAAGCAAACAACATGATATACTAGTGTAACCTGAGTGTTTTTAAATTATCTATCCAATGGAATTATTTCACAATCCAATTCGTGGTCTATCAAACCCAGAATTTCCGATCAATCACAAAAACACAACGTTAATTTCAATTGATCATAACTTGATCATCCGGAAACGAAATCAAGCGAATCCAAAGCCTAAAATTAATAGCTTTTCATAAGGAACCTAATTATCATATAATATCATGCATTAGAAAAATCAAAATTCACTGATCATGCAATATACAATTCGGTTTTCGCAACAAATAAACAAAACGAGTGATCTAACGCATTAAACAATCAATAAACATCAAGACTTGGGCAATAGACAACCTAATTTATGAAACCTTAATAAAAATCTAATTTTAAAGATTAGGGTTCAGCTAATTATACCTTTGATCACAAAATTGTTTATACTAGCGCGTAGAGAACGACGATCGGAGCAAGATTGATAAAACGAGTAAGAGCAAACAAGCAAGTTTGATGGTTGATTTGTGTGTGTGTATGTGTGTTTGATGTGAAGAAGAAGAGAAGAGGGAGGAATGAACTGCATTTTCTCATAGATAGGATGGAATGAATGATTAAAATTGTATAGAGAATTATCTAACTAGTTACTTAGTGCCTAAAAATCAAAAGTCAACAAACATGGGCCTAAACTAATTAGTCAACAAACATGGGCCTAAACTAATAGTCAACATGCATTGGCTACTCATGGGGCCAAGGATAATGAGGTATGAGGTCATGTCCATGTGGCCTCGGGCTCGGGTCTCGGGCTCGTTTTGTGTAAAAGCTCGTTCGCGCGTGGTTCGTTTCGAGTGCCATTAACCGTACCGAATCTCCGGCACGTTAACTAGTCGTTTAAACAAAAGCCTCGTGTTTAATTCATTAAGTAAATAATAAATTAAATTTCTTTCATAAGTTCAATAATTATTAACAATAATTATTCTATCGTTTTTCTGAGTTCCGTTAACTGAAAAGTTTTCTAGGCGATTAACTTTAATCGTATCGTTTCTAATTAATATAACATATTAATTCAAGTAATCCACTAAGGATCAAGTACGCATTTAATTACTTTAAATACGAAAAAGTTTCACGTAGCCACTGTTAACTATTCTGAAAAAAAATTGGCGTATGAAAATTGTATGATTTAACTAACGATCGTCAAGTATTTAACGGAAGTTTTAACGGAAAAACTCGGGTTGTTACACTTGGCTACTTGATACATGCTTCCGCACACTTTGATTACTTGCTTGGGGTCAAGCATACATGCATACGCTATTGATAGCATTCGTGAATTTCAACTTATATTATGTCGTAAGTTATTTCATTTTTTACTTTATAACTTTTGTAAACTTAAACTTGTTGTCGAACCGTTTGGTAACTTAAAACTTTGCAAGTCATACACGTTTCAAATGAATGCGACATAATTTTGGTCAAACGCGTCTCATTTAGGGACTATGACCACATAACGGGACCTAAGTTGACGGTGCCGTCAATGGCGATTTTGTCGGGTCGTCACAATATCGGTTCTTATATAATACGCCGTTTCGAAGGTAATTACACATACATTGCAACTAAACACTTACCAACAACATTACAAAGCATTTAATACATCAAAAATTCACATTTAAGGCTACTAAACCCTAATCAAAAATCATAAATTCAACAATCATGTTAATGGAGTCTTTCTAAGTCAACCTACACATCAAATTGAAGCTAATGATGCTAGTAACATATTTAATACATGAACTTTAACATATAACAACATTTAATCAACCAAAACTCAAGATTAAACTAGTCATTTTTCAAGTTCATGCTAGTTACACCAAAATGACAAGAACAAGCAAACAATTCACATATTCATGTTAGACTTGAGACATAGACACTAACTAACACTTTTATTAGTCAAGAACACCAAGAACAAGAAATCTAGAGTTTTTGAAAAGCTTACCCCAAGTAATGAAATTCGTACCAAATTAAAGGTCTTGAGTAGTAGAATACAAATATATCTGTGACGACCTGCCAAAAGCGTTATTGACGACGCCGTCAACTTAGGTCCCGTTACGTGGTCATAAATCTTTAAAACAAGGTTTGACCAAAAGTATGTCGCATTCATTTCACATGTAAGGATGTTTCAAGGTTTACAAAAGTAGTTCGACAACTTACAACGTTTAAGTCAAAAGACGCTCCATGTATGCATGTATACTCGACATCCAAGCAAGTATCAAAATAGTGTCCGGAAGCATGTACCACTTAGCATTCAAGGACCCGGGAGAAACATAGAAAATCTATCAACGAAAACGTTGGTGAAATCATAGGTTTAGTAAGTATGTATATTGAACCACGAGATTTATAACGTTGAAATAATAGTAAACCATTTCAAAAGTTGTTGTATCACGAGCACCCAATTATCAAGACTTAACTGTATACGAACCCCGGCATCATAGTGTTAGAACTACACTATACTCAAAAATATATTTCATTCGCTAATGGTAGCTAACCGTCCGAATGAGGGTTTGTCAAACCCGTATGGATCCACACAACATAAGTTCTCGCTTACACCCTACAAGTGTAACTAATGATAATTGAATTGAGACTTTTTGTTCTAACTCGCATGTAGAATGTTTGTTTTTGTACTTGTGTTCACTTTGTAAAACGAAACGTTTATGTTTTCTCATCCTAAGTATAAGTGTAAAAGAATAAAAGTGGGACTATGATCTCACCTCGAGTGCACGAGTAAAAAGGTACTTCACAAAGTAAACGTGTGCAAGAATAAATGCTAGTCTTGACCAAAACAAGTAGGTTGTATCAATATTGGTAATATACGAAGTCGGTCAAAGTTGTTCAATTAGTCCTATGGCTCGTTACGACTCGATTATGTAGCATGTGAGTCAAGTTGTCAAGTTTCATGCAAGATATAAGTATAAAAGCAAGTTAGAACGATTGCATAAGTATTTGGTTAAGTTTGACTAAAAGTCAAACTTGGTCAAAGTCAACGGGATCGGGTCGGGTATCCAACTATTGTACATAAAAACGTAGTCATATATAAGTATGTTGGCCAAGTTTCATGTTAATCGGAGTTGCGAGTAAGCGGGAATGAAAATTGAAAAACACCAAAAAAAATTGGGACAGAGGGTTTCTCGCGATCGCGAGGTTGCAGGCCTTCCAGGCTTCGCGATCGCGAAGCTTTCGTTTCCAGGTGCTGAATGCTGATTTTTGTCAAGTCTCGAACCAAACTTCACCCAAACACATTTTATGAACCGAAAACACTAAAAATGCATACCATACATCGTTGGAAAGGTATTTTAACGAGGAATACAACTAAACACATATCATCAACCAAAATCATCATTTACAATAACTAAATCCTCGTCGAATGATCTTTGAATGTTCATCATTTAATGTTTCAAGCTCATAAATGCAAATGATGATTCATGAACTTAACACATACATATAATACGCCATTTTGGAGGTAATTACACATACATTGCAGCTAAACACTTACCAACAACATTACAAAGCATTTAATGCATCAAAAATTCACATTTAAGGCTACTAAACTCTAACCAAAAATCATAAATTCAACAATCATGTTAATGGAGTCTTTCTAAGTCAACCTACACATTAAATTGAAGCTAATGATGCTAGTAACTCATTTAAAACCTACACATCAAATTGAAGCTAATGATGCTAGTAACACATTTAATACATGAACTTTAACATATAACAATATTTAATCAACCAAAACGCAAGATTAAACTAGTCATTTTTCAAGTTCATGCTAGTTACACTAAAATGACAAGAACAAGCAAACAATTCACATATTCATGTTAGACTTGAGCCATAGACACTAACTAACACTTTTATTAGTCAAGAACACCAAGAACAAGAAATCTAGAGTTTTTGAAAAGCTTACCCCAAGTAATGAAATTTTTATCAAATTAAAGGTCTTGAGTAGTAGATCACAAATATGTAATTTGTTTTGATGTTAACTTCCTAGTTTGAATTTAGATGATGATTTACTGATTTGGGTGAAATGGGTGTTCTTGCAACTAGAGAGAAAAAGATGGTGGGAGGTGAAGTGAATGAATGATGGGGAGGTGGGGTTTGACTAGTTGACTTAGTCACTAGTTTGGCCCCTTGGCAACACTAGTCCCTCGAGTTTAAAAGCGGGTGCGTGAATTAACCTTACGAATTATTTTAAATACGCTAGAGTAAACGGGAGATGTTATAATTAAATAACGGACTTTAAAATATTTAAACGGAAAGTAAACAGAAAAAGACGGGTTATTATAATCTTGTGATAAGGATGAAAATCATGAAGAGTAGGAAGAAGTGAGAAGTAGAGATCTGGTTTTTGTTGTTTTGGTGAGAAGATGAGATTTAGATGAAAAAATGAGTTTCGTATAATGTTGATGATGAGATGAAGATCTCAATGTTTTTATGATGTATGATAATAAGGATGATATGAGATGTATGATGATATATGATCGATGATAATGAAAATGAAAAAATCAGATGTTGATGTGAATTTGATGATGTGAATTTGATGATGTAAATATAGATTTTTATATTTTATAAATTTATCATTTAATAATATATAAATGCGTTGGTGGTCCCTCATTTTTAGTGATAAAAAAGAGTACAAAGACGAATTTACACTCACATACAAGACACATGGCATGACTTAACGGACTTATTTAACTGAATTTAGACGAAGGGATGCGAATTGACAAATTAAGAAAAACAAAGGATTCGAAAGGCCAAATTAGAAACCAAGGGACGCTGTTAGCGATTTTGGGTACAATAAAGGGACCAACAGAGCAAAAAAGTCCAATAAATACAAAAGGTCGTATTAGTACTTAATTCTAACTTATACTGCAAGTTATGACATCTTCCTACAACAAACAACTGTTGCTTAGATTATGTCTTGATACCAAAAGGCCATTGCCTAGCCGTATCGAGGTAACCCCTCCAACCACAGGGGTGGAGAGCTGAATCATTAGTGCGTTTGTTTTTTAATGACGTATGGTGCTAAATGACTTATAATTCATTGTTATCATTCAGAGCAGAAATACTCTTTAAACCTTTATGCACCTAAATTTATGCAATATTCTCTTTAAATTATTTTAAAAACAATTGTTAAACAACTAAATTATTTTTTATTCATGCAAAAGGTTTAATAAGTCAATTTTACATCATTCATAGTATTTAATCAAAATGATTATCAAACATATTTTTGTCATTCAAAATCAATTTCATTTATAACCTTTGAATCATTCAGATTATGAATCATTCATCGCTATATCATCCACTTTTATCAAACGCAATCTAAATGTTCTACACCTCGATATCTAGCTTAAAAGAAGGCCTTTTTCGAAGTCATTAATACAAACAAAAAAAAAATCAAAGCAATGAAAGCCGAGGCTGAATCACTGGATCCACAAAATGCCATACAAACTGATGATGCTTCAAGGTCAGAGGAGCATACTGAACACAGTTATGTAGAAGGAATTAAGGAAGTACATGAAGATTGCGCCAAAATTAAGGTATGTCATAATGAGGACAATATCATCATCAGCATTTAATAAATACAACTAGAAAAAAATTCGACCGCGCGTTGTTACGGTTGTATTCAACGCGCGGTCGAATTTAAATATACGTTGTTTGGTACCTAATATATCTAATAGGTTGGGTTGTTTGTTGTACGTATATGTATATATATGAAATATAATCCGAAATATTTAGTTTTTTTACCGATGTCCGTTTCGCGTATAGTTAGTCGCGTTGTGTTCGTAAAGTTATTTCGAGTTAAACGGTGGTCACGGAAAAATTTAACTCGTACCGAGCGAGAAGATAGGGCCCGTTAAAGATTCGGGTGGAATTAGTTTCTTTTATTTTAATAAAATTATATATTTACACTTTCTACTCCTGAAAAAATATAAACTTGAAGGGTAGTTGTGTAAATTGAGCCAAAGTTGAGGGACCGATTGCAGTGTGAACGCGAAATAAAAATGACAATGCGAAACAACTGAAACGACGAATTTTGGCGTGCGTTTTAGTATGTAGGTATATAATATAATATAATATAATATAATATAATAATATAATTGAATCAACATCATCATCTTTTAAGATCAAGACTCCTTATTTATCACAAAGCATGCGGATTGCTCCAACTTTATCCCATTCGTCCATGATTATAACTTCTATAAATTCTCATACGGGTTCTTCTGTTACTTCATCAAGAAGATGAACTCTGTTCATGGATCAAATGGGAGACAGGGACATTGTTACAAAAGTTTCAATAATCTGCATGAGTACGAATTGTAGTTAGGGAATACGTTTTGTTTCATGCATAAAAATTAATAATCTCCAAATATCAAGTAACTAAAACCGATGAACATATTGTTCATATATGTACATTTTTACCCTTCACTCCATAACATAGTTATGCACTTTAATCCGAATCACTTGAACTACTACTATCACTATTGCTATCACTACTACTACTTGTACTACTTTTAAAACTTTCAGGCAATACCGGAAACTTCACTGACGGTCTTCCCATTGACTTTGACGTCTTCATCCCTGCATCCGCTTGTCCAGCGCCTGTTCTCGTCTTCTGCATTTTTGTAGCAATATCAACACACGCCTTATCAACCATATCAAGAAAACTTGTTATTATCACAAACAATTGAAACTGTTTCCCTCCTATATCCTTCGAAGACCCTGCTTGATAATACTCGTTCGTTTTCTTCACTAGCCCCATTATCCTACCCTCGTCTTCTTTCAACACCTGAATTTCCCGTTTCGCCTCTTCAAGAAACGTCAACATGTCACTCACGAAACCACCCACACCATCTCTATCAAATTCCTCCATAGTTATTGCGATTTCTTCAACTTGACAGCTTAACAAACTGCACGATTTGGAAAACGAATCATAGTCGATTTTAGCAGCTTTCTTCACGTTAGAAAACTTCGAACTCACTCCTCCTACTACCGGCAATCCTAACTTTATGTAATAACTTTCTGTAAACGTACCGTTAGTTAAGCCTACGTTACTTCTTTTAATATTACAACGTTTCCCTTCGGAACGAACGACTTCTTCCACGACAAAGTGAAGCAGAGTAGTCTTTCCATCTACGCTTTTAACATCCGATAACTTAAGCAAAGAATTAAGGTTAAACGCTTGCGCGTTTCCTCTCGAAGTTCCCACATTCATTCGATTCCCCGCTTTTAAAACAGCTTCTAGAAGCTTCACGAAAAGCCCTCGTGTCTTAAGTTCTGTACAAGCCATTTCTAGTGTTTGTAAAGATTTCTTCACACTTGAAACGTCTGATCTAAAGTTTGACTTGAACAACATTACGTTGACTCGAGTAAAAGCTGAGGGAACAGCTTTGAGGACATGATGGAGGAAAGATTCAGCGTCTGCTAACTTTGTGATGTTTCCTTCGAATTGATTAATTAGTTGTACTTCTTCTTCAGTCGGGCTTATTCGAGTGAGTTTTTCAAGGGTGTCCGTGTCTAGACCCTTGCCTTTTTGGAGACGGTCGATTATTTTGGCTCTAGAAATGGCTAATGATTTAATCACTATTGCTATGTTTTGAGATCTTCTGGTGTCAAGTAAGAAAACTTGAGACGGGACGGATCTCATTTGGCCGTTTGGACTCAGCAATTTGCTTGATCCGTGCGTTGCTATTTTCTTGTCGATAGTCTTGGATCCGAAAAAATATTCTATTCGATCGTCATCAACCCTAAATCATATGTACAAATGGAAGCTTTTAGTTGCTAGTAAAAATTAGGCATAATACTTGTAACATGTGGTATGCATAGAAAAGTTTTTAACAAGAAACGCACACACACGTGCGTGCACAAATCACGAAAGATTAAAGTTTTACCTGAAAGAACCATTGTGCAATTTGTGCCACACCATGGAATGATCCGCACTGGCATTGACTTTATCCCAATGCAGGGGCTTTAATTTGACCATATTGTCATAAGATAAAGATATGTTATCTTTTGCTGATGGTGGTCCAGGTGGCTTCGGTGGTGGTGGTGGCATAGTCAAACCGTTTGTTGTAGGTGGCAGTGGTGGTGGTCGTGCTCTATCCTTCCTTATTATCGAAACTAGTGATGGTGGTGGTAGTGGAGGTGGAGGTGGTGCTGGTGGTGCGTCGACCTTTCTTTGTACCACAACTGGAGGGGGTGGTGGTAGTGGTTCTTCAACCTTTCTTACGACCAAAACTTGAGGTGGTGGTGGTCGTACGTCTATCTTTCTTTCTACCTTAACTGGAGGTGGTGGTGGCGGCGGTGGCGGTGGAGGTGGCGGAGGTGGCGGCGGGGGTGGCGGCGGCGGCGGAGGTAGGTCGACGTTTCTTATGACCAAAATTTTAGATGGTGGCGGTAGTGGTGGTGGTGGTGGTACGTCAACCTTTCTTTCCATCACAAATGGAGGTGGTAGTGGTAGTGGTGCAGGGGCTAAAACTACAGCATATGATGTAGACTTTAAGGATGGTTGACTTTTGATAATTTCTTGATTTCTCAAAGGCTTTGGAGGAGTATTAACAAGTCTAAAAGAATCAGAAAGAGTTTCATATTGATTTTTGATATTATCTTCTAGTGGGCAAACATGAGAACTAGATGAATTCCCTGTAAGAAATGGGATTTCTGGTACAGGAGGGTCAAACTTTGACTTTCTATTGCCTTTGTTCAAGTTTTTTCCCCTGCAACTTTCATTTTTTTCATCAACCAAACTCACATTATTTTCAAGCTGTCTCCAATAAAAGACATCAAGTCCTTGTTCTTCAACAATCACCCCTTTAATCCCTCCAACTCTAACAAATTCATCATGTTTCCTCAAAACCTGATTGCTGCTCTTGTTGTTGTTGTTAATCGCATTATTATTAATATTATTACTATCAACAGCATACAAGTTTGTACGAGTACTAGTTTCTTTTTTAGAACGACGTTTAAACATGAAGACAAATAAGAACAAGACACCTGATAATACCAAACTACTTGTGGCAGTTGCAACAACTGCTTTAACTACCGTTTTACTAGATGATCCTGAAGAGGCCGATTCTTCTGACGGTGATGCTGGTGGCAACGGTTGCGATAATGGTGGCGTTATTATCGGAAAATAAACTTGGATGTTTTGTGGAGTGGATTGAGAAGCTGATGGATGTACTAAAATAAAAAATGAGAACAAAACAAGTAGTATAAATTGAAAAATTCTTGCAGCCATCCAAAATGCAAAGTTTGAAATAACGATGTTTTGGTCAAGGAGCTAATAAAAGTAAGCTTGTTTATGCTAAAAATCTTTTTTTTCCAGAGCTGGAATGGCTAAATCCAGACTAATTTATGATGACAGCATATAGTTGAAACAATAAGAGAAGTGGATATGTGACGAAGTCACTTTTGGATTAGATGCTGCTAATGGGTCTGATTGACTAGTTCCGTTGACCGTTTCTTGTAATTTTGCAACTCAATTGGATGACTCATGTAAAATGGAGTTTTTAATTTAAATAAATGATTAAACTATAAATTATTTGTACGTATCTAGATGTTTTTAGTAACAATCAAACTGAAAGTTTTAGGCCAGTAAAATCTTGCGGATTTGGCTTAGTTGTAATATGTCAAGCTTCGGTTCCGGGAACGAGTTTGAATCATGGTTTAATATCAGGTCATCGAATGAAGGTTCCTATTTGAAGGTGATGGTTTCCGGGGGTCACTTTGCTTTGGATCACAACCGTAACTGCGTGGTCTTCGATGAGACTTCAATTAATAGGAATAATTTATTTGATTTGACTAGATTTTATTCTTTTAATTGACTAAAATACATAAGCAAATTAATTTTAAATTGGAATTCTTGGCTTCGGAGCTCTTTGTAATTTCTAAAGTCTTGCTAGTTTTTATTAAAACATTTGCTGTTTAAAAAAAAGAGAGAAGTCACAACATTTGATTTTTTTACTTAAAATAATAGTTCTCTTATCGATTAAAAGTCTAACATATACGGAATATTTAACAACATATGTTAACAATCAATAAACATCTTTAATTTCAACCTTTAAGCATTATACACACTTAAATTAAGTAAATTATTTTACTTAAAAGGTTGGGGAATCCATCAAATTCACAAGGTGTTAATTGTAGTGGCAATTTTTGACATTAGTAGAAAGAGTCAATTCACAACAATTACGTGTCGAAGAACCCAAGAAAAGTTCAAAAACTCAAAAATTAGCGACTACGTAACGTAAAAAAGTCAACCATCAGGAGTCGGTTATAAATGTTTGTTTAATAATTACGGAGCCTTCATATTAGAAAGTGAAAAGTGATTATTTGATGATTATTGACATTTAGAAATATTTATTTCGAGTGGATGGCTAATAAGTAGGAAAAAAAATTTAAAAAATAAAAATAAAATTAAGACGTCATGAAAATAGTAAAAATCAAATTTTTATGGATTTTAAATCCTGCCTGAAATTTTATTTAGACTCTAAAAGTCAGTCAAGCTATCAATAAATTTACGTTTGCTGTCGACTCAATAATTAGAGCCTTATACTCCCAAAAGATTCTTTTATTTAATTCAGAATTTATTCGTTTATTTAATTCATATTAGTATATTAATATTAATATAGTACGGAGTATACCATTTGTTTTGTTGTTATTTATTAGTGCAATTGACAATATTTTTAGATACTTTTTTTGAGCCAGATTGTTTAATACTTTAATATGCATGATAGCGAGTAAGTCACTATTAACAAAATTCAAACACACCATTACATCAATAAGCCATCAACCCCTCAAACGTTTCTTTAATGACAAGTTCTCATATTCTCTATTACTTTGTTAATATACCACGTGATAGCATGCTTAATCATCGATAAACAGAAGTCATAAATTACGATAGATACTAACTCTTAGTTACTTAAAGTTGGGATGAGTAAATGTTCTTTTCTTTTACATTTATTTTTTTATTTTTATATTTGATATTTGATATTTGATACTGTATTTGATACGGAGTATTTTATTTTATTTTAATTTATTTCTCAAAGAGATGTAATAACATATAATGGAATACAAGATTAACACCTACAACTGATACACTGAAAATCCGAAACATACTAAAGCAAGCGGCAAAAAAAATTAACTCGAAACAAATTTTCAGTCAATAGGCAGAATAAAACATATCTAGGAAATATGTGTCTAATATCACGGAGTTTTTGATATTACACTAAAATCACCAGACTTTATAGGTATAGTCATGAGTCGGCGCGGTTTAAAATTAATCGATAAATAACTCAAACAAATTAACAATCATCTAACTTGACTAGTAAGATTAATTATTAATCATATTTAACCACCGACCTACTACCAAGGACGAACCCACCTTTGATCACTGGTGACAGAGCCTGTCATTTTCATTGAGTAGTGTAATTTTTTCAAGTTTCGTTACTAGCAATATTATATGGTAATTAATTAGGTATATACCAGAATGCTCATCAAGTAAGTTAACACAAATAAAATTCTACCTCTCTATTTATATTAACATTACACATAATTAAACTTGAGGGTTAATTTTTCTGTCAAGCATAGCCTGGGTGGCCAGGGTGCCCCGCAAACGTCCAGTTGACCAAGTCAAATGGATGTTCATCTCAAATTTTTCTGAAAAAAGTGTAGGTTTCATTATTGTACGCGTCGTGTCGTATTGTTCATGTGTTTTAAGTTTAACTTATGACACGGTATTAATACGTGGGTTTTCTCCGGCTCGTTCATTAAGTTGTGGGTGTCAAGGGGTTGACAATCAACTTGATGCGAGAGAGGCACTGTCAGACACTGAAATTTGTTTGCTATTATAAGAAAGTGCTTCTCACCACTTCTTCTATTTTATCTACTGTATTGCTCCCCGATTCCATATTGCACCATCGACTTGTTGTAATAGCTTGCTTCTCAAGGGCTCACACCCTAGGTGTGGCTAAGCCAAAGCGGGATGATTAGAGATTTAGAGATGTTATTTCGTGCTACTATTGATTAAGAATTATAGTTTCACTAGAATATTATATTCAAATCAAAGGTTCATAACGTATCATTATGTGAGAAATCGAAAGGTTAAGAGTTCAACGTTATTTGAGGCAGTAAGATTTAAATATTCATGTGTAATGTTCATAATGATTCATAATAATGATTAATAATAAATTATTATATGATTATTAATATCTTCGTAACAAATAAAGTTAATATCATATAAACACATGGGTGTCTTTGGTGCATGTGCGAAGTGTGCAGCCGCACATGGCCCTAAATTTTTAAGAAGCCCAAAATTTTGGAAAACCTATGTAATAATTCATTTATTCGTACATCGTAACGGAATATCTTACTTGGTGTCTATCATCTAACAAAAAGACTTGATAGATTGACATGTATAGGTATTAAAAAATATATAATGGGAGTATTGACTATAAAGAGTTGACCAATTACTTCGTTACCAAAAATGTTAGGATTACGGTTTTATATAAACATTAGTGTAACTATAACGAGTTGACAACTATTTGAGAATAACACTTTACGGTTGTTTTGAACATTTTTAATTCTATTGATTACGCTATCATAATATTATTTATTCTACGTATTGAAAAAATTAACATTTTGTAGGGGCCCTTTTAAAGTTTCGAACAAGGCCTCCGAAATTAGCGAGACGGCGCTGTATAAACAAAACAATTAGTGATAGAATTATGAGTGCGAGTTTGCCGTTTTAAAAGAAATAATAAAATATAAAATGAAGTTAATATCGTATAAACAAAACAATTAGTGATAGAATGTTAGAATATAATGAAGTCAAATTAGTAGTAGATTATCTGCTAAAATTGCAAGGCAGTTCAACGAATTAACTATCAAAAAGATCGTTGACTCTCTAAAGTCCCACTAAGTGCACTTTGTAGTTTTCTTAATAAAGACGATGCTTCTACTTTATGCAAACAAAAGTGGTTCATATGACCAAAACTACTGCTACATTTCTAAATCTGAACATATGGAAATTAATGTTATAATATATAAATATATATATATAAATGGATAGTCAATTATTGATACACAAAAGTAATATTATTGTATTACCTAAACTTGTGATATTTTTGCTATAAATAGCCATGAATGCAAGCATTAAACTTGCACCATTTCTCACACTTACAAAGTGTTTCTTTCTTTCTCTCCATTATCATCTTTGTTCTTACACTTCATTATTAGTATTCTAAATCAAGAATCAAATCACTAAAGGTAGTTATAAGCCTACTGAATTATAACATCAAGAATCAAACCACTAAAGGTAGTTATAAGCCTACTGAATTATAACACGTTATCAGCACGATAATCTTAATACTAATTATGGTTGGCTCTGCCACCTAAATGATATATGGTCGGTTATACCACCTGAATAATATATGGTCGACACTGTCGTCTAATTATCATTTATGTTACTAACATTTATATTTCAATTATCTAACATTTATATGGCCGACACTGTCGCCTAATTATCATTTATGTTACTAACATTTATATTTCAATTATCTAACATTTATATGGCCGACACTGTCGCCTAATTATCATTTATGTTACTAACATTTATATTTCTATTATCTAACATTTATATGGCCGACACTGTCGCCTAATTATCATTTATGTTTACTAATATTTATATTTATGTTATATAACATTTATTAATGATTGCTTACATATGGTCGACACTGTCACCTACTTATCATTTATGTTATATTAAATTTATGTTTAATTTTTATATACTTATGAATATAAAGTGACTATAATTTATCATGTTGTTTGTTTTAATAGAAAATGTCGAATCTGGAAAAGCTTAAATTTACTCCTTTAGAATCAACTGGAAACAACTACATGCCATGGGTTATAAAAGTAAAAATGCATCTTAAATCAATGAGTATTCTTGAAGCCATAAATGAAAACAACACTTGTTCTGAAAAAGAACAAGCAATGGCATGTTGCTTTATTCATCAACATATTGATGAATGCTTACAAAATAATTATGTGACTGTAGAAGATCCCCATGTTTTATGGGAAGGTCTCAAAAGCAGATTCAATAATCAAAGAGAAATTTTACTTCCAGCTGCTATGGAACAATGGAGAACATTAAGGTTCCAAGACTTTAAGAAAGTAAATGAATATAGCTCAGCTCTGTATAATACATGTTCACAACTTAAATTCTGTGGACATGAAATAAGTGATGCAGACATGATGGAGAAAACTTTCTCCACAATGAATGCTGCAAACATCACAGTGCAAAGAAATTTGAGAATGCTAAAGTTCAAAACATATCCTGAACTTAATTCATATCTCTTAGTTGCAGAGCAAAATGATGAGCTATTAATGAAAAATCAGCAATCCCGTCCTACTGGTACACTTGCAATCCCTGAAGCAAATACTGCAAATAATTATAAACAGGGACAAGGACGCGGGCAAGGTCGTGGTTATAATAACCATCACCATCATCATGCCAAAAGCCATAACTATGGTAGAAACCATCCTTATGGTAATGGTAATGGGCGAGGACGTGGTCGTGGTCGTTGCCGTGGTGGTCAAAGAAATAATAATCCACGAAAATATAAATATCAACCACAAAACAAGCCCACTAAACAAGATGTTGAAGAAAATTCTTCTAAAAATTCTGAAGAATCTTGCTACAGATGTGGTAGAATGGGCCACTGGGCTAATACTTGCCGAACATCTAAACATCTTGTTAAGATGTATCAGGATTCGCTGAAAGATAAAGAAAAGGAAGTAAACTTTGTGCATAACGTCGATCCAACAGTCACTGAGAAACCATCTGATTTATATGAAGATTTCTTGAATGTTTAAGTTGTGTGTCTTTCGAAAAATAAACGATTTAATATCGTCTGTCTTTGTCATTATGTTTGCTAAATGTTTCAGTACTATCTATTTGCGTTTAAAATATTGTGTAATATTAATGTACTCACTATTTATTTCTTATATATGAAGTTCAATATGAATTTTGCTGGAATACAACATCAATCAAGTGGTGGAGATCTCTGTATAGCAGACAGTGGAACTACACACACTATACTTAAATCCGAGAAATATTTTATTGATCTAAAACCAACGGAAGGAACTATACATACAATATCAGGACCTGCTAACTTGATAAAAGGGATAGGAAAGGCAAATTTCATACTACCAAATGGTACAAAATTTTTAATAAATGATGCCTTATTTTCTCCCAAGTCAAGCAGAAATTTATTGAGTTTCTCCGACATATACCTTAACGGGTATGATTATCAGTCAGTGACAACAGAAAATGAGAAATATTTAAGTATCACTGACAAGAGTCATGTGGTTGAAAAACTGCCAAGACTTAGTTCTGGATTACATTATACACATATAAATGTACCAGAAATACATATGGTAGTTAACGAAAAATATATTGATCCTGGTGTATTCAGTTTATGGCATAACAGATTAGGCCATCCAGGATCAACAATGATGAAAAGGATTATTGAATGTACTCATGGACATCCACTAAAGGATAGAAAAATCCATCATGATACAATGGTTCCATGTACATCTTGCTCTCTTGGAAAATTGATAACTAGACCCTCACCACTTAAGGTTGAGAAAGAATCACCAATGTTTCTTGAAAGAATTCAAGGTGATATATGTGGACCAATTCATCCACCATGTGGACCATTTAGATATTTCATGGTTCTAATAGACGCATCTAGCAGATGGTCTCATGTTTGTCTGTTATCAAGCCGTAATGTGGCATTTGCAAAATTTCTTGCCCAAATTATTAAATTGAGAGCTCATTTTCCTGATTACACCATTAAAAGGGTGAGACTTGATAATGCTGGTGAATTTACATCTCAAGCATTTAATGACTATTGCATGTCTATAGGAATTGTTGTTGAACATTCTGTTGCTCATGTGCATACACAAAATGGTTTAGCCGAGTCATTGATTAAACGTTTACAGTTAATCGCTAGACCATTGATAATGAGAACAAAACTCCCTGTATCTATATGGGGTCATGCAATTTTACATGCTGCTGCATTGATTCGCATCAGACCAAGTGCAAGTCATAAATATTCCCCCCTACAACTTGCTTTTGGTCAAGAGCCAAATATTTCCCATCTTAGAACATTTGGTTGTGCAGTGTATGTTCCAATTGCGACACCACAACGTACAAAAATGGGTCCTCAAAGGAGGTTGGGAATATATGTTGGATATGAAACATCTTCAATATTAAGGTATATTGAACCTATGACAGGTGACGTTTTTACAGCACGTTTTGCTGATTGTCATTTTAATGAAACATTGTTCCCTAGATTAGGGGGAGAAATGAAAAATAAAGAAAATGATGTTTCATGGTGTGAACCTCAATTAAAGTATCTTGATCCTCGCACAAAAGAATGCGAGACAGAAGTTCAAAAGATAATGCATATACAAGAACTTGCAAATCAATTGCCTGATGCATTTACAGATACAAAAACGGTGACAAAATCATATATACCAGCAGTAAATACTCCAGCTCGAATTGAAATTCCAAAAGCTGGCAATAACGTCACTCATGAATCTTTGCCACGTCAGAAACGTGGAAGACCAATTGGTTCAAAGGATAAAAATCCTCGAAAAAGAAAATCAGCTGATAATGAAGTAAAAGAAAGTGTTCAAGAAGAACCACAAATCAGTACTCCTACTGCAGAGGAGATTGATGATGTCAATACAGAAATTGCAATCAATTATGCATATTCAAAAATATTATGGAACCGAAATGAAATGAAAAATCTTGATGAGAAATTTTCATTTAATGTTGCATATGACATCATGAATAATGATGATGATCCAGAACCAACATCTATGGTTGAATGTCAAAATAGACATGATTGGGCTCAATGGAAAGAAGCAATACGAGCTGAATTAGAATCACTCAATAAAAGAAAAGTTTTCGGATCCATCATTCTCACTCCTAAAGATGTGAAACCTGTAGGATACAGATGGATTTTTGTCCGAAAAAGAAATGAGAAAAATGAAGTTACAAGGTATAAAGCTAGACTTGTAGCTCAAGGTTTTTCTCAAAGACCGGGAATTGATTATGAAGAAACTTATTCCCCTGTTATGGATGCAATTACTTTTAGGTACTTAATCAGTCTGGCAGTTTCTAAAAATTTAGAAATGCATCTCATGGATGTTGTGACTGCTTACCTATATGGATCACTTGATAGTGATATATATATGAAGATACCTGAAAGATTTAAGGTACCAGAAGCATCAAATGCAAAACCCAAAGAAATGTATTCGATTAAATTACAAAGATCTTTATATGGGTTAAAACAATCGGGACGTATGTGGTATAACCGATTAAGTGATTACTTGATAAGCAAAGGGTATACAAATAACCTTACTTGCCCTTGTGTTTTCATTAAGAAAACAACATCCGGATATGTGATCATAGCTGTTTATGTTGATGATCTTAACATCATAGGTACAAATAAAGAGATCTATGAAGCCATTCAACTTCTAAAGAAAGAATTTGAAATGAAAGATCTCGGAAAAACCAAGTATTGCCTTGGTTTACAAATTGAGCATATGCCTAATGGTTTACTTGTACATCAAACAACATATACTGAAAAGATTTTGAAACGTTTCAATATGGACAAGGCAAAACCATTAAGTACTCCTATGGTTGTTAGATCACTCAATGTTGAAACTGATCCATTTCGTCCATGTGAAGATCATGAAGATATTCTTGGACCAGAAGTACCATATCTTAGTGCAATTGGAGCTCTTATGTATCTTACAAATTGTACAAGACCTGACATTTCTTTTGCAGTTAATTTGTTGGCAAGGTTCAGCTCTGCTCCTACCAAAAGACACTGGAATGGGATCAAACACATATTTCGATACCTTCGAGGAACTACTGATTTAGGATTATTTTATTCTAACGAATCAAAACAAGATTTGGTTGGTTATGCTGATGCAGGTTATTTATCTGATCCACATAAAGCTAAATCTCAAACTGGATATGTATTCCTAAATGGAGGTACTGCAATATCATGGCGTTCTCAAAAACAAACACTTGTTGCTACATCATCAAATCATGCCGAAGTGATTGCATTACATGAAGCTACTCGGGAATGTTTTTGGTTGAGATCAATGACACAAATCATTACTGATTCTTGTGGACTAGAACGCGATAAAAGTCCAACAATTATCTATGAAGATAATGCAGCTTGCATAGCACAGATGAAAGAAGGGTATATCAAAAGTGACCGAACCAAACACATACCTCCTAGATTCTTCTCATACACTCAAAATCTCATTAAGGACAACGAGATTGAAATGAGATATGTTCAATCCAGCAAAAACTCTGCTGATCTTTTCACGAAAGCACTTCCAACTGCTATTTTCAGAACACACGTTCATAACATTGGCATGAGACATGTTCAAAAGATGTAACAACCGAAGCGATGTCTACTTGAGGGGGAGTCAACTCCATGATGCACTCTTTTTCCCTTAGCTAAAGTTTTTCCCACTGGGTTTTCTTTAGCAAGGTTTTTAACGAGGCAGTAACTTACAGTTGATCTTCAACAAACAAAATTGCTATCCAAGGGGGAGTGTTATAATATATAAATATATATATATAAATGGATAGTCAATTATTGATACACAAAAGTAATATTATTGTATTACCTAAACTTGTGATATTTTTGCTATAAATAGCCATGAATGCAAGCATTAAACTTGCACCATTTCTCACACTTACAAAGTGTTTCTTTCTTTCTCTCCATTATCATCTTTGTTCTTACACTTCATTATTAGTATTCTAAATCAAGAATCAAATCACTAAAGGTAGTTATAAGCCTACTGAATTATAACATCAAGAATCAAACCACTAAAGGTAGTTATAAGCCTACTGAATTATAACAATTAAAAACTATTTCAAGGGCAATGATAATGATATAATGAAAAAGGGGCCGTGAAAGTGAAAGTGTGAAACAACCACCCATACTAAAAATATAGCTTTAAAAGGGGTTCCTAATGGTTCATTTATTCTGTTTTACGCTGAATGTAAGGTCCAATCCATTTTGGGATAAAGCAGTTACAAGCCCAGATGAAGCCCATCTTTTCTATATGATAACTTTATCAATCTTACTTTAAAATGACTTGGAAGATTGAACTTTAACCAAATCGAATCTTTCGCATCATACCGAAATAACTTGGTTTGATTCACAATATTAACAACACGTATGAAGGTACACTCAATATGCGAACTGGAAATTTAAACTATGAATATTTGTTAAATTTATCACTACAAATAAGTAATGTTCGGATTTGAAGTTTGAGATTTATGAATCTAACTTATTGTCTACCTATAAAAAGATTTATGATGATTACTTAAACTAATTTGAGTATTACACGAGAATAAAATTTAAAGCCACGATAAGCCGAGTTGAAGGCTTTGAACTAGCAAAGAATCAAAGATAAGCCGAGTTGAAGGCTTTGAACTAGCAACTACGTTTATACGTTATCAAATCTCATACTCTTGTGTTTCATTTCTCCACATTTCAAGAACATAAAAGCTAATATAAAAATGCATATCGAGTTATCGACCAACACTTACTACTCCGTACTATTCTTAGTATTCTACTAAGTATTTTTATTACATGTTAACGCTAATGAAAAGTTATGATATAAATATAAATTAATATAAATTGACTAGTACTCGTTACTAGTCGATGTTAGTAAAAATAAATATCTTTAATTTTGGTTATAACTAGTCCGGAGCAGCCTGCGCGTTGCGGCGGGAACTTTCGACCTGCATGTTCGTATTTTGCGTAGCGTTGTGTATGTACAGAGTGACAAACGTCCCATATGTTAAGACCCGTTTAGATGTCGTTGTGGTTAGCGTTTTTGAAAAGTATCTGTTTCGGACGTAGTTAGTCTCGTTTTGTTCGTAAAATTATTTTAAGTTTAATGGTTGCAGCAGGGAAAATTGATGGGTGTTGAGTAGGAAGATATGGCCCGTTGAAGTTTACGGTGAATTTTTATTTTTGATTTAAATAATAAACTGAAGTTACGCTTTTAACCCCTGCAGAAGTTAAGAGTCCAAGATAGTTGAGGGGGCAAAGTGGAAATTCAAGTGTAGAACCAATGGGTGAAACGCCACTTTGGTGGCTTGGAACTAGGGCTGTTAATGAACCGAGCTTTTAACGAGCTACTCGAGTTCGAGCTCTTTTTTTCGAATTCGAGCTTTAACGACTTCAAACTCGAGTCGAGTTCGAACAAAATATTCCGTTCGATTAGTTTCACGAGCCGAGTATAAAAAAGTAATATTCGACTCGACTCGCTCGAATACTCTTTTAATAGTCGAACGAGTATTCGAGTTCATATGACTCGAATACTCGCCTGATAGACGAACGAGTTACTCAAGCTTATATGGCTCGTTTATTAATCGAGTAGAGCTGATGAAAGTGCCTTGCATAAAAATATAATGTTACCTACACAATGAAGGTTTCGAACCCAAGACCAGAATAATAAGTTTCCAATGTTTTACCACTATGCTACAAGTTGTTTTGTTATTATCTTGGTAATTCATGTTACTTATATACTATCCCTTATTATTCCTTTCTGAATTGTTCATATATTGTCAAACGTAACTTAAATTGTTACTTTCTAAATTTTACCTAACATTAATATTATTCATATTCACGTATATAATTTAACAAAGATCATAATTTTTCTTTTATCATTTACATCATTTATTAATCATAACTGCTTTTTCTGAAAATATTTCGCCCTATAATTAAAGTTGTATGTATAATTAAAGTTGTATGTTCGGACTAATCACCGAGTTAATTGTCAACCATTTTAATGTAAAGAAGCTTAGTTAGTACTTGTCGCCTTTTAATATTGAAATTGTGTTAAATACCAATTGAAATTGTGTTAGATACCAATACCGCGAAGAATTTCATTGAAGCTAAGGTTTGGAAAATTGCCTAGCCCCCACCATCCAAAAATTCGGTTCCACACTTTCAATGAGTGTTTGCAAAATATTAGTACATGATCGATAGTTTCCAAATCATCGTCACAAAGAGAGCATCTAACGCTATGAAAGTCAATGTCTCTTTTATCGAGTTCAATTCTGACAGGTAGTACATTTTTTGATTACCCGCCATGAGAATATTTCGAGTATTTTTGGAACCAAATTATTGCGAAAAGTTTCACTGCCATTGTTGCAAATTGCGAGAAGCTGGTCATCCACGATACCCGAAAGTTTCTTCACTGTAAAACGTTCATCTCCCTGCCATGTTCCACACACATTTGTCTTTGATGTCGTTGTTCAAATTTGCATCAGAGATAAGGACTGATAACGATTCAAGTTCTCCCAAGGTACGTCCAGAAGGTGTTTGTGCCCATTCACGAGAATAGAGATGGAGCTAAGACAAGAAAATATCCACTTTCGCCATTTAATTTCAAACCAAATAGATTTCATAACTTCCATCAAAAAATCTCAATTGAGGCAATCAAATGCCTTATCAAATTCGACTTTAAAAAGAATTTTCTTTTTTCGATTACATTTAACGAAATCAATACTTTCATTAACGATAAGCGCACCATCTAAAATGAACCGGCCCTTTAGAAATGCAATTTGTTCCGAGCCTACAAGAGATGGGAGGAATTTCCTCGGCCGATTAGAAAGTAATTTGACGATTATCTTGTAATAACTACCAATGAGGCTTATCGGCCGAAAATCACCAAGATTTAAGGGATCACTTTTTTTTTTTAGGTTCAATAGGTTATTGGATCCATGGGCGGAATTGGAGAGGGGCAAGTGGGGTCACCCGCCCCAGTGAATTTTTTTTAGTGCAAAAAATTTGGGTTTTTTCGTTTCGAACCCAGTGGATTTTATTTTAGCTAAAAGTCTTCATATTTTGCCAAAAAGATCTCAAGATTTTGCTCAAAATTCTTCAAATTTTGCTCAAAAACCTTCAATATTGTCCAAAAACCTTCAAATTTGCAAAAAAAAAAAACTTCAAACTTTGTCTAAAAACCTCCAAATTTTGCCTAAAAACTTTCATATTTTGTCCAAAAAAAATTGCTACATTTTTAAAAAAAAAATTCGCCCCCAATGAAAAAGTGTAAAATTCTGCCACTGATTAAATCTAAAATAAAGAATATAAATCTTTTTTCTCAAAGTCTCTTTACAAATTCCACTATCCATGGATGTCATCTTGTTAACATTGATACTTACTAAAAGGGTCTGAAAAAAATTACTCCATATATAAAACATGTATCAACCTGAATTTTAATGTTCAAATCAGTTTTGTCAATACTTATATTTTAGTTTTGTTCAAGTTTACAAGAATCATATCATATTTTCTAATGTAGTAAACAAGGTGCATATACGGAGTAATAAAGTAAATCGTGTCCCACATCGGGAGGGATTCACATATGTTCTGCAAGAGAATGCGCTATAAAAATCAGTGAAATAAAGTTTTTCTTATAAACTTCAAATGTAAATCTAATACAGAGTATCTTTGTACATAGGTACTTGGTTTAATTTACATGCATTTATGTAAATTTCAGCTTATATGATTAATTTTCAGCTTAGTTGAGTTTGAATTGACGACGAAACTTAAAACATAAATAAACAAATCAAATTTTTATCGAATATTTAAACGAGTTTCTACACGAGCTCGATCATTGTAATTTTTATCGAATATTTAAACGAGTTTCGACCACGAGCTCGATCATTGTTAAAGTATTCGAACTCGAGCTCGAACATTTTATTAATAATTTAATCGAGTTCGAACCGAGCTCGCGCTAAATAAATCTTAAACGAGCCGAGCTAAAATTCCAGATATTCGACTCGATTCGGTTTGTTAACAGCCCTACTTGGAACGTCACCCAATGACATCACAATTAGTATGTGTATAATTACAATTACAATTACAAATAAATGTAAAGAATAAAAAATGCCGTATCTACAGTAAAATGAATTTGCTCAAATGTAACCGTATTAATTATGAATAAAAATAGTGAAGAGGGATTGGTTGAAATATTGAATAAAAAAGTATTACATCGTTGTCACCCAACATTAGATAGTGGAGCTATTATATATAATCTGACAGGTAGGTCACCCAAGATTTGGTTTTGGTTTGAACCGGAAAAGGGGACACATGTTCAGCCAGACCGGTCAATTCCGGTTTATGTCTTCACGTTCCAATCATCCTCATCGTCTTGTGCTTTTCCCAACTTTTTTCTGACCCCGCAAACAAATCATAAGGGATTTTATTGTCGATTATATTATATTATCATTACGCCCAAAAATAGGTTAAACACTTAAACTGAATAAAAAATTTACATGTAACTCAGTGATTAACATTTCATATTCAATTGTCACTATAAACATATTTTGAGGTATTTAACAAAAAAAAAGAAACAATTACTCCCATGATAATGCCATAAGATGACATACATTTGAAAAACATTATTCGCTCATATTTAATAAACTGAACGAATAAACATGCTATGTTTGTTGTGATAAGCTATAAAGCTAATTAGCCTAATTCATGGAACATGCTATATTGAATGATAACCCTTTACCCAAACAAAAAAAAAAAAAAAAAAAAAAAAAAAAATGATAACATTGGCTTAGGAAAAAATGATTTTTCCTCCTACCTAATCAACATATCAATCCTCATAATCATATTACAGTAATAATTTACATGTGTGTCATGTGCATATTCTCTTTCCTTTCCTGATTTGTTAAATAAATGCCAAAGATTCATTGGATAGGATGAAAATCAAGAGAAACAGATGCGAAAATATATGATTTTACTAATTTTATTGTACTAATTAATACGAGTACTCAGTATTAGGCAGTAGTTAGCTATGGGAAAATGTGTAATGTGTGTTTTGCAGACCATACAAAAGTGAATTTCCAAAACGTAGTCCATATATAACTCTGTTTGTGACGTCACATGCAGATTGTTCACATTTTGGCCAAAAAGTGCAATCTGTCTCTGACGTGGCAGTGTCACCCTCTGACACCAAAATAACCCTGACGCCCCTCCAGTGTCAAATAGGTCCCACCAGTTTTATTTTTTCTTTTTCTTTTTTATTTTATTATGCATACAAATTATATTACATATAATTAAAAACCATATAAAAATTAACCATTACATAAAATTTAACCATTACATAAAATTTAACCATTACATAAATTTAACCATTCATGGTGCGGAATGCGGACGGAAGGTTCCAAATATGATCACGATTTCTTGGAATATAAATTTGTGATCTTGGAACACGGTCAGATTCGACTTCGTCATCATCATCTTCTAAATGTTGAATTAGTGCAATAATACGCTCGTCTTCCGAATCGGAATCGTAACTAAGTAAATACGATGCCATGAAAGAAAAATAATTGATAGTTATGAGAGAAAATTGTATGATTTAATTGATAAAATGAAAGAAAAATAAAGGAAAATGGTGTGTTAAAAGTGTAGAATGTATGGGTTTATATAGATAAAAATATATAGAATTTAAAAAAACAAAACAAAAAAATAGCCGTTAGCCAACGTGTAACACCCCGTTTTTCAGTTACACGTTATTTCGAGCGTCATTCGAAATACGAGGCATGTAAGTGTATATTTGGATCCCAAATAAAGTTGGAGTTGATGTTCTAAAACCTTACCATTGGATAGTAAATCTCATTACGTTTCCAACGATATTTGATTCGTCGAAAACGGAGTTACGGTTTGAAAGTTACGACCAAAACAAGTTCAGTTTCAGACTCAGTTCATTGGGACTCCGTCCAGACTTCAGGACGCCGTCCAACAATGAAGGTTAGGACGCCGTCCAAGCTTTTTGGAAGCCGTCCAGAAGGCCTGACGGGCCAGCAGCTCTATTTTACTCAAATTAAAAGGGGTATTTGGGTCTTTTCACTTGGGGTCGGTTTGGAGCCTCTAAAACTGATCCAACCTCATTTATGGATCACATTTCACCCACCAACACTCTCATCTTCAAACCCTAGAGAGAGGAGGTGTTTTTAGTGAGAGAAAGCTTAGTTTGGAGAAGAAGAAGAGCGGTTTGGGTCGGGTCGCTAGAGTTAAAGTTGTTCCTTTCGTTCTCGGCTACATTTTGATTGTCATGGTAAACTCTAACTCCGAATTTTATTGTTAAGATTCTTGTTCATATTTAGGGATTGAACTAGTTTGGATTATAAACTCCATTTCTCATGAATTTGGGGGTTTTGCTTTATGTATTGTGTAAGTAAACCCGATTATTGTGGGTTTAGGGTTTGAGGACAAATTTGGTCATGGTTTGGGTGTTTAACCACTAGATTGTAATTGTGTTAGTGTTTAGATGTTCATAAGAACATGTTGGTATGACAAATGGGTGTTAACCTCAAATGTTGTCAAACTAAGTCATGAGATCGAGAATTTATGAACCGTGTATATAAAGGTTTGATTAAAGTGTTAAACGATGTTTTGGAAAGTAAATCACTAGTAGTTAGTGATTAAAGATGTTTTTGGGACTTATGTCAAATTGGATTGACTTTGAATGGGTCGGGATTACCACCCGTAGTGGTAATTGGTGAAGTCCACTTTAAGTGTCTAAATGGGCGGTTTGTGGCGGTAGGTATAAACCCTCGGTTAAGGGTGTTGGTGTCGAATTCCCTTGTAGGGAATGTGTGTTGATTGTGTGTATATCTATATGCGTATTATAGGTATGAGGTTTGCTCGGTTGCATTTGGAGGCGATTTACATATATGACTTGTGCGGGCAATTCGAGGTGAGTGGAATAATTATATGCGTATGTATATAATGTATCTATTTGTTGTAGCGTGAAAGGTGTAGTGTCGAGGTGTTAAGACACCACGTTTCACGTGAAGAGTGTAGCATCGAGGTGTTAAGATGCCACTCGGGTGTAGCATCGAGGTGTTAAGATGCCACCTAGGAGTGTAGTGTCGAGGTGTTAAGACACCACTCCGTAAAATAATGAGTGTTGCATCGAGGTGTTAAGATGCCACTCAGGGTGATGTGCCGAGGTGTTAAGGTGCCACCCTAGGGGTTAGAGGTACGAGGTGTTAAGTGCCCTAACGGATGTTATGAACACCGATGGCGTTTTCGCGAGCGCCGTTCCCTTGTACTATTGGTTAACCATGGTTATTTGTGTTGTAGCGTAAGCATATTATATTTGTTCATATTATATATGCTTTTGTTATGCTAGCTTGATTATTGGAGGTTATAGCTTGTAATTGTGATGATAAGCTAATCGTGTTGCTAGCATGTATGCGGTATGTGTGTAAGTGTTTGCAAGTAGGTATATTATATATGTATGTGTATAATTATTGCATTCACTAAGCTTTATGCTTACCCCTCTCGTTGTTTACCTTTTTACAGGTATTGTTTTATTGATGCTAGTTAGTTGTTAGACTAGACGTGTAGGAGCGGTTGGGCTTGATGGGGTAGCTTTCGGATAATTGGACGCGGATGGGGGTTTTGGTAGCCCCCGGAATTATGCTCTTGGTATCGGGTTGGGTTGTAGAGTTCTAATCCGTCTAAAGAGATAAATGGGTCGAAACTGCTACTTTATTTGTAAAACGGGTCATTGTGAGCCCGGGGTTGTAAAACTTGTTTTTATGGTGGCAATATCTTAGTTTTACTTAATATGTCATATTGTGAAATTGGTTACGTTTAAAAGTGTCGGGAAGCGGGTTTTCCACTCGCGTGTAAATAAAAACTGATCAGTCCACTTTAGTTCATTTGGACGCCGTCCAGAATCATGGGACGCCGTCCTGGTCTTTATCTCTGGACGCCGTCCAGATATTGGGACGCCGTCCAGATACGCTGTCTGACAAATTTTTTTTTAAGTCGTGTTTTTGGTAAAATGATGTCGGGTTGTTACACAACGGCTTTAATTTTCAGCCAATTCGAAGCCGCCACGTGTACCTGACGCTGCCTCACCCTTCCGTGAAAAAGTTGACTGACGCCCCTCAAGCGTCAGCGGTAACGTCCCACTAGGAGCGTCAGGGGGCGTCACCCAATGCCAGCGGGTCTGACGGAACTCCTCTAACGCCGCGTTAAAATTGGTCTAAGGTGTTGAATGTTGATGAAAATAAGTTGATTGTACGGGTGATACCCCCTTATAGTGCCCATTTTTGTGCATTAAGCAACCCTTTGTAGTCCCACTAAACAATATATAATACATGTATTTGAGGTCAACAATTAGATATGTTTGTCACGGTGTATAAATTAGATATGTTTGTTACAGAGTATAAATTATAAGAACTTATTTAAAGGAAATTTACTCACATAAGCATTTTAAACTTCTCTCTTATATATAAGCAATGTCACATATACTAAGGTCTTTTTTCAACAACAAAAGAAAATAAAAAAATAAAAAACCGCCTAAAGTCTAGGCGTATTAGGCGGATTCCTTATTGTTAGGAACGAATAGGTGAGCCATAACAAGACTTGATAACATAAGGTTATCAAACTCACTGACAATAAACGGATATAATGTGATGAACACGAAGAAACTAGCAAAAAACGTACGAACACGAGAATATAACGAGGTTATATGAATCAAAGTGATTACTTTAATCCTCAGCCAACCAAAGAGTATTCTTATTGATAAAATACGTAGGTACAATTTACGTGTTACATACGGGGGTATTTATAGCCTAAAATGAGTTAGGATCACGACATAACGAGGATTCCTAAGTCAAACCAAACTCCAGTCGGAAGCATTTTCGCGGCCGCAACTCAAACCTCGCGGTCGCGAGGTCAGTGATTTCCAGGACCTGCTCGACTGACTAAATTTCGTGGCAATCATGTAAACTTCGCGATCATGAAGTGGCTCCTCCACCGTCGGTTTTCAATTCTTGTTAACGTTTAACTTGACTTCGCGCTTTCCAACAATCTCCCACTCGAAGGAGACGTTAAACAACATGTTTTCGGGCAACAACCTGACCCACTAATTACACCTCCTTTTGATACCGCCAGATTTTGAAACGACCCGTCCATATTACTATAAACGTAGTACGTTATTCATTGGTCCCATAGCGAGGTATTTGACCTCTATATGATACATTTTAGAAAAATATTGCATTCGTTTTATAAAAAGCACACCATTATTATACATAATGCATGTTTTAAACAAGTGGGCGATTATTTAAGAAATAATCCCCATGATACATCGGTTTCCAAATACTACACACGTGACATAACAGTCGAATATAATACATGACAAAGGTTTTATTGAATGCAACACTTCATTTAAACAAAAGCATGAGACTCCATGCACAGCTTGCTCAGATAATGCAACAGCGGAAGACTTTCTTAAGGACCTGAGAATAAACATGCTTAAACAGTCAACACAAAGGTTGGTGAGATATATAGGTTTAAAGCTAGCATCGATATAAATATAGACCACAAGATTTCATAGTTATAAATATATGTACACTCGCAAGTGTATAATAGTATTCTATAAGTTGTTGAGCGCTTCGGTAACCATACTTAACCATTAATGTAGCATATTTCCTTTATTATGAAATCTCCCTACACTGTACCAAGTGTAGTAAAAACGAAGTACTATGCAACCGTTTACGATACTAGAGCGACTAGCCCGGTTGAGGTTGTCAAACCCGATAGATCTATCAATAGGATTCGCGCTTACATGTTCTTACAACATGTAAATATTAGTTACCAAGCTATTAGGGAAGATATGCAAGGTGGTACAACTTAACGTAGAATATATTTTAAGTACTTGTGTCCATGGCGTAAAACATAAAATGCATGTATTCTCATCCCAAAATATTTTTAGAGTTTAAAAATGGGACTATATACTCACGGTAGTAAAAGTATATTAATAATAAGTTTTCAGCTTATTAAAAATATGGTCATCGTCCTTGGATTCACGAACCTATAATAATAATAATGATTCAGATAATAGTACGATATGTGAATAAAATAAAACAAGTTCATAGAATACTTATATATTATTTTTAACATTTTTATGTTAGTAGTCCTTTGTTAGTAGTCCAAAATAGTCCGAAATGTCCAACAGTCCAATAATCGGTATATATATAATCTTAGAATTACCCCACGACGTATTGTATACGTATTGTCTTTGCATCAACCCAGAGACGTATTGTATACTTATTGTCTTAGAATTTATCAAAAAGTATTGTATACTTATTGTCTTAGGATTTATCAAAACGTATTGTATACTTATTGTCATGGAACGTACCAAGATTATTATAAATATACAATCTCGGAATTAACTAAGATTATAATATTTTGTTATACTAATGATAACATGTCCAAATATATATAGGATATAGGAAAAGTTAGCAAGGAAATTGAATGAAAATACGAGTATAGCTCTCCTTTATATGTATTGGTATATTATAAAGTATATTTAATACTTGTAAGGATGTATTTACACTCGTAATACTTTATATGTAAATACATTTTAACATAAGTTAATTACGTCGTTTAAATAGTAACATATATATTTTTCAAAAACTTTTTAAATTAGTAGTATGAATATATATATATATATATATATATATATATAAAATACTTTGTTAATATACTTAATGAGATATCTAATTATCATATTTTCAAGTTAAATCTATATATATATACACACACACACACATATATATATATATATATGTATATATATATATATATATATATAATTAATACAAGTTATGACGTTCGTGAATCGTAAGAATAAAAGGGTGGTCAACTGCTTATGTAAAATTCCTTCCGGAGGTTCAAGACCTATTAAAATTTATTGCTTATCATGTCGAAATAATGTTATCATGTAAAGATTAAGTTTAAATTTTGGTCAGAAATTTCCGGGTCGTCACAGATTTGTACCTGAATAACTCACGAGCATGTAAAGTCTTTCGACACCAAAACTACCGCTAAGCTATAATTCGATCTCTATCTTACTAGCTTGGGACCAACAACTACTCTTTGGATACGACACCTATCTCTTTAGTTTAGGAGATAACGGGTCGTTTGAGCTCGACCCGACTTAATCGTCCTCATTGCCCAAACAACCCCTGTGACGACCAGGAAATTTCTGACCAAATTTAAACTTAATCTTTATATGTTTCCGACACGATAAGAAAAGTCTGTAATGTTGAAGTCTCGAAAACTTTTAACTGTGTTCACGTATTCATTTACCCTTCGACTCTTCTCGACGATTCACGAACAATTATGTGTAAATAGATATGCATGTATGTATGTATATATATATATATATATATATATGTGTGTGTGTGTGTGTGTGTATATATTAAATTATGAAATATTAATAAAATATTAAACGGTTTGGTTGATATGAAAATAAGTTATGAAATCAATTATATGACTTGAGAACGTTAACAAAATATTTGATGAATAATACTTTACATAAACGTATTAGTTTCAATATATGTTTATCGACAAAAATTAAAAGATAATATCAAATGATTGAAGTATCAGATACAGTGTGATATGATTACGGATCTCTGTAGTAAGGTCCACTATGATTTAAAAAATCTGTTCTTTTTAACGGTATTCGGAATAAATGGTAAAGTGATTTACAAGTAAGAACAAATGTGTCAATTAACGAAGGTTAGACAAAAGTTAGTGGAGAATTTGATTTCATAATATTCAATTGATTCAGTTTCAAACGTGCGGAAACGTTTTTCGATTCAATAGAATTTGATTATTAAAATGTTTTGATAACATAATTTGAATATATACAATAGGTTGGAATGTTGGTTATTAAATATATAAATAACTCGCAACGTGTATTTAAAACATGTTTATGAATATTGAATATATATATATATATATGTGTATGATTTCAAATTAATTGAGTAAACGATAGTAACACTTATTTATTGATTCGATTAATATTTAAATAAGTTAACTAGAACGTTTGAGAAGTTAAAATAAACGTCGGTGCATAAATGAATTATATCAAATTAAGTTCTAGAGTATAAACGTTAGGTGATATAATAATATCTATCATTTAAACGATTTTAAATTATTTATATTAAACTTTGAAATATAATTAATTTTTGAAAAACTAAATATTATATTAGTTAATAAATATTTCTAAAATATATAAGTGTATATTTCTAAATGAAAATATATTTACATTTTATAAAGTGATAAAATATAATATTAACTTAGTCATAAAACGTTTTGATTTAAAATAATTTTTATTAATACTTTGATATATAACGAGACGATGATTTATAGAAGCAAATGACCAAAACACTTAAATGATTAAGTTACACTTCGAGTGGTATAGTTATTGGTGAATTAAGTCTAATTATTAATAAAGGTACACGTCGCGTAACGTAAAGTACAAGTTTTCTAAGCGTACGAAATGACGTTCAAAAAATCGGAACCGGAACCTTAGTCAAGCGACAACGTACAAGTCATCGGAACTAAAATTACAAGTCAACTATGCACGTGAATATAATATAATATATAATTAATTATAAAGATTATATATATATATATATATATATATATATATATATATATATATATATATATATATATAATTATCTATATTAACAAAAGTGTCGGCAGCTTAACTTGTGAATTTGTGAGCTGGATCTAGGCCTCATGCGATCGCATGAGACCACCCTCACATCCTCATACGATCGCATGAGAGGGGTAGGTGTGCCAAGTCTCTATAAAATGAACGATTTTAGGATTCAGTTTACACATTCAATATCTCTCGATCTCTACTCTCTATATATGTTTATATTATTATTATTATTATTATTATTAAAATTAATATTATTATTAATTTTATAGTTAGGAGTATTATTATTAGTATTAGTATACATAAAATACTACGACAAGGTCATGAGTGAGTTATTTCAAAACGAGTTTTGCGAGCGGGATAGAGCTAAGGAAATTATGGGTTATAACTATGGAGGTTATGGGTATGGTTCAGGGGTATAGCTTGGGAGGTCAACCTAGCGTTTATCATTTCCGTTGCGTCTACGTACTTTCCTGCAATATTGAATCACAATATTGATACGTGAGCATTCATATCTTATCGTTTATATATCAATAGTGTATCCCTGACTAGTGCTCGAGTATATATGATTATGCATGCTTGTATGCTTAATTTCGTCGTTAAATAGTTTATGATAAATCATGAATTTAATATATATGCTACTGAGATAAGGTATATGATATGCATGTCGTTGGAAAGCTGGCGAAAAATTAATAACTTTTCATTTAGAAAGCGTATGGTTTTGATGAACGGATTAAAAGATATAGTCAAATGAATTATCATTAATTTTAGTATTATTATTAAAATGATTATTATTATTATTATCATCGTTATTATCGTCGTTATTATTATTATTATTATCTAATTATTATTATTATTATTATTATCATTATCGTTAGTAATATAAGTATTATCATTAAAAATTATTATTACTATTATTACTATCGTTATTATCATTAAAGTTATAATTAATATTATTATTATTATTATTATTATTATTATTATTATTATTATTATTATTATTATTATTATTATTATTATTATCATTAATATTTATTATTATTAGTATCATTATCATTTAAAACTAATATTAGTATTATCTAATTATTATGATTACTATTATTACCATTATTAAGAATGCGATATAAAAGAGGACTAAAAGCTATTAAACAAGTCGATTAAGAAATAATGAGTATAAGTATCATGATTCAGTTAAAATATTGTTAAGATTATGATTTAGATAAAAATATCGTTTTCATTATTTTTATCATTATTAGTAATATTATTATTATTATGACATTAGTATTACTACAAAAGATTATTATTTACTATCAAAATTATTATTATCAATATTGAAATTAAAATTTAAAATCAGTATTATTAATATTATTATTTTCAATATATAACATATAGATATGAAGTTGATATATATAAATTGTTATAGAATTATTATTACTAATATTATTATTATCGTTAATAAAATTAGTATTATTATAATATTATTATAAATTTTATAGTTATTATTATCATCATCATTAATAATGATATTATTATTATTACTATTAAAATAATTAATATTATTATTATTACAAAATAATACAGCTTTTGGTTCATCATTATTATTATTAATATTATATTATTTAATCGGAATAAATATTTGATACAAATATATATTTATTACATGTAATGCAATTATATTAATAATACATATCACTAAATTTTTTTATCATTAAAATGATATTATGTAAGCGTTATACAATTTATAATACATAATATATATTTTTATCATATCTCTTTATCTTTAATACATTATAATAGATGATGAAATAATTTAAGAATATTACTATATAAATATTAAATTACTTAAAATATGTAGAATAAATATAAGTTATTTAATTATTAAAATAACATATAATTCAGTAAAATAACATACAGAATACAAATAGATATACATAAACTAGTTACATTGTTTTATCTAAAAATTTCCGAATATAACAATTTAGTCAGTTATGTGATAAGTTGAGATTTGTAAATTATCGATTCATTCAACTATCAAGACTTATACTCTGATAATATAATAATAAACATGTATATATTTTGAAAGTCATTTTTGGATTAGATGACTTGCGTTAACTTTTGCATGATAATCTCGAGCATTAGGATTGTGATACACTACGACTTGACCTAAATTGTTAGACAGATATTGACCAACATATAAATATATATACACTTAATATAGGTTCGTGAATCTGAGGCCAACCCTACACTTGTTCAATGACGTCATATACATAATTGCTACGAAATACAGTATCGTGAGTTTCATTTGCTCCCTTTTTAAATGCTTTTGCAATATATATTTTTGGTCTGAGAATACATGCACTACTTTTATAAATGTTTTATGAAATAGACACAAGTAATCGAAACTACATTCTATGATTGGATTATCGAAATCGAATATGCCCCTTTTTAGCTTGGTAGCCTAAGAATTAGGGAAATAGTTCCTAAAGATAGATCTATGGACCTTGACAAGTCCCGTTCGGGGTACGAATGCTTTAGTACTTCAATTTATCATATCCGATGAGAGTCCCGAAATGATGGGGATATTCTATATGCATCCTGTTAGTTCGGTTATCAAGCGTTCACCATATGAATGATTTTTATCTCTATGCAGTTTGCGAAATGCCTGATATGAGATGATGTTTATGAGAAATGGAAATAAAAATCTTGTGGTCTATTAAATTAATGGAAATGATTGTTTATGTTAAACTAATGAACTCACCAACCTTTTGGTTGACACTTGAAAGCATGTTTATTCTCAGGTTTGAAAGAAATCTTCCGCTGTGCATTTGCTCATTTTAAAGATATTACTTGGAGTCATTCATGACATATTTCAAAAGACGTTGCATTCAAGTCGTTGAGTTCAATCAGGATTATTATTAAGTAAATGACAGATTAGGTCACTTATAGTTTGAATATTTTGAAATGGTATGCATGCATGTCAACTTTCGATGTAATGAAAGTTTGTCTTTTAAAAACGAATGCAATGTTTGTAAAATGTATCATATAGAGGTCAAATACCTCACAATGTAACCATATGTTATTGTATTCGTCCTTATGGATTAGGACAGGTCATCTCATGTGGTATCAGAGCGGTGGTCTTAGCGAACCAGGTCCTGCATTAGTGTGTCTAACTGATAGTTATTAAGATGCATTAGTGAGTCTGGACTTCGACCGTGACTGCATATCAAAAGTTTTGCTTATCATTTTTGTTGGAAATTACCTGCTTATCATCTTAAGTCTAGACGCGTCTTACTGCATTCATTGCATAGATAGTGTATAGACAAAATCTGATCTTTACATATCTATTACAATAAACTTTGTCTGACATCTTTCGAATATTTCTCCGAAACTTATGGGATCTTGGTATTATATATACATATGTAAAATATGTATTAAAGAATACTAAACTAAATCCTATAATCTAATTCAGTTCAAAATTCATTTCCCTGATTATACAAGCTGGATCCCGTATCTAGTTCAAATTCCTTAGATTCCGACAGCTATTCCGATATGGATTTCCAATCAAGCTCCGAAAGCAGTGTGACCGGAATGGATCAATCAATTAGCCATCATCTATTCTAGATGAATTTGGGATGGGTTCATAGCCTACTTAATCATTGGAGACAAGAAGAAGGTGATCCCTTCCATCCACCACATTTCCCTCTTGGCGAAGAACCTGAAGCACTTACCGGCGAACCTGTTCGGGACACCATTTTCTCCCTCATTTCCAGAGTATCTCATCATGATAATATACTATCTCAAATTCTGAATTTTATTCATCCGCTCGTCCGAATCGACAATCATCCCGGTATAATAGAAGAAGTCAACGAGCTTCGCGCTCGGGTAGTGGCTTTAGAGAATATGTTGCAAAGATTACAAGCACCATCAACAACACCAGTACCACCAACAACATCCACATCGCAAGCCTCAATACCACAAGCACCAGCAGCACCACCGGCATCAACAGTATTACCATCAGCAACATCAATAGTACCATTACCACCACCAACAACAACATCCGCATCTCACACCTCAACATCACAATCAGTACCTCGAGCATCAACGTCATATGCACTGTAGATACCAAGGAGTACCAATAACAATAACCGATGAAGTATTAATTTATAACTTCATTGTAGAGACATTCTGCGGCGATTATGTAATCTCTAAAGTCTTAGAGATTATCTATTCTAGCCTTAACCTTAAATCATAAGTGGACCGAAATGATAAAAGGAAGAGTAGAAACCCTGATAAGGATGGTACGTGATTTACAAGCTAGACTTGTTATACGAACGCCACTGGTAGTACCACCGGTATCACCATCAGTATCACCAACACCGGCAAAACCTGTAGCACTACAAGCTCCGCCAATTCCATAATCACCAACATCATCACAAATCAACAACGCATATATTGTATCAACGAGTTATGAATTATTAAGTCATTCCTCCTGAAGAAATTTTATGTAAATTATATTTATATATATATATATTTTGAGATCAAAATAAATCTTTTTGTACTAAGCTATTATGTATTAATTGAAAAAGGGTAGATACTACTCGGTTAAATTCATAATACAAATATGCTATGATGTATATCCTTCGTTAACAACTTAACCATCGTTAACTACAATTTCAATTCAATGAATTCCGTTTCATAATAAACCATGTGTATTATTCAATTATATGTTTGATTTACACTTTCATCTTCGATGTACCCGAAACTTTCTACGAAAACATTATTCGTACCTTACAAAGTTCACAAGAATTCCACGAACACCAATATCATTCACCGAGGAATATCAATAAGAATAAATAATAAAGTATTGATCATATTAGTGTAAATCTCTAATGTTTTAGAGATTATCCATTTCTAGTTTCAGCCGAAAATCAATTGAGTTTAATTTAATATTAACTCATTAACTATGTATTACATCTGAAGAAAATATATGTATATTTTCATAAAGACTGTAATGAAAATTCTCTTGTACAAATATTACTTGTGAAACTTTTAACGGGTAGGTAATACCCGAGAGATATATAAATTCACGATTAATATGTTACATTCTTCGATTCTGATTCCGTAAATCATTAACTATACTCACTATCTTTACAACAATATACATTCTTTCATAGAAATCAAAACAACCATACTCATTCAAATCCAATTACATATTCTGATTTTAACAAATCAGAATTCAATTTGAGTTATAACCGATATCATCACTCTTAGATCCCTACAGCTTTCAAAGCTATACTTTAACTTCAAAACTGTGATAGAACATCACTTCTATTCATAAAACCCAGAAAAATATTAGTATCATTCAAAATTTCAGAGCATCATATGTATATTGACGATTACAATCTGCGTGTAAACCCTTCATGATTCTTGAAAACCCCTCAATTAAGAAACAATCGAGAGGATGATTCAACCACACGTTATCTACAAAAAGAGAGACTTATGCAAATAGTCATACACCTGGAAAACTCCTGGAGCCTAAGTAGAAGTTTAACACAAAACTATGATCCATTGGCGTTGTTATTACCGAAAATAATTTTACAATCCCTCTCCAAGGTAGCCAATTTTGTCACACCTCCACCAAATCAACTTTGACTTTTTATTTGAATTAACCTCATTGTAACCATGATATATATGTTTCTCTTTTCGTCATCGTTACCGGGAAACCATTTATATCCCACCACATTAGCAGTAAACTTATCAACAACTTCATTGATCTTTGACTTTCCAAAAAATCATTATATTCATTGAAATTCTATCATGTACTCATCTACATCTTGTAACAATAATTGCCATACCAACTACCGGGAATTAGCAAACAGTATTTCGAATCTCGCAGCATTTTTACATCAACAGTTATATGTATACATATAATATTTATCTCTTAGAATTATGATCTTCCATTCTAAAATTCTGAAATAATACCTAGTCTACGAATTAATACTCTGAATTTTGAAAAACTGAATGAAGCAGCAAAAACTGTAAATGACCTTAACAATTAAAAGTTTAATGATAAAGAATAATGTGTTGGCAAAGCTCAGAAAAAGAGAAGGTTTGAAACTGGAAAAAGGATTGAGCAAACTATGAAGAAGGCTGTGGACAAATCACAAAGACTAAACCTGCCTTCAAAGAATCCAAATGATTTAGTGTCCACTGAAGTCATTAGTGAATACCTTGCTCGTGACTCTAAACCTTTACGGACAAATCTTCTTCATCATTCTTTGATATTAGAAATTCTAAGATATCATCGTATCTTTCATTATAAATATCCCCGATATTTCTGAAGATATTTTCATAACTATTCTTATCTGAAATTATTTATCTCTTCTTGTTACCTGTATTACATCATAAAGGAAACTGTTTAGTTTCTATATTCTATAAACCTTCGAGTTTAAATTATGGATGTTTTTGTAGTAATGTTGGGGACAGAAGCATGAGTTAGTATAATATAATGACACTTGATCAACGTGATTATATTACAGTAAGTCATGATGAGTTTCTAATGGAACGTGATGATTCACAGATTATAACGTCATCATGTGCCATGTTACACGACTCTTACATTCTACCTAATCTCCAAACATATTAAGAACATATCTTCCCGATAGTTCTATCTTTTCTCGTGACTTCTAGTAATTTGACAAGTCAGATCGAGCTATCACAATTTCTTTCTTAAAACATTAGTTATGTTCATTCCAAATTTCATACCTACGAATTCTGGACCATTACTTGTTGTGTTTAATGGCGAGAAGAGAAAACAAAAGCATGAAGCTCCGAAATAGAAATGGGAGTATAAATCACAGCAAATAAGAGAAATCATTAACCATGAACGTCGATAATTATGGAAAGACAAGTACAAGGAAGGATTATGAAAATCACCACCCCAAGAGCAAAATAGAAGTAAACAGATTCCTCCAGAGGGAGTTGGAAAAGAAGGATGATTGTTGCGATAGTTAGGAATATATCAAGGATCAGAACTAGATCAAGCATATTGACGAATACTTTAAAAAGTATGAATTGAGGGAGAAAGAAAAGAAGGTATGAGCTGTGGAAATAAGGAAACGAAGAGAGCGGATTTATAGTGAAATATTCGACAGAGCAATCGAAGTAAATTATTGTATTTAACCAAAGAAGATCCTAATTTCCTTAATTACCGAAGAAAAAAATCTTACTACGAAGATTTCCTCTAAAATCCTTGAATTCCGGAAATCAATCGTGACTACGTCACCATTAAGACGAACCTGCATTTACTCATTTAACTATTCTGTGATAGCTTCACTCGTACTCTTCAAAAAATCAAATTGTTTTATCTATATTACTCAATGATGATAAAACTCTAATTTTCAGCTCGTATGCGTCATGAAAACATACTTATTGTCAGCCATGATGATCCCAATCAAATTTCGGAACGAAATTTCTTTAACGGGTAGGTACTGTGACGACCCGAAAATTTCCAACCAAATTTAAACTTAATCTTTATATGTTTCCGACACGATAAGCAAAGTCTGTAATGTTGACATCTCAAAAACTTTTAACTGTGTTAATGTATTCATTTACCCTTCGACTGTTCTAGACGATTCACGAACAATTATGTGTAAATAGATATGCATGTATATATATGTGTGTGTATATTAAATTATGAAATAATAATAAAACATTAAACGGTTTGGTTGATATGAAAATAAGTTATGGAATCAATTATATGACTTGAGAACGTTAACAAAATATTTGATGAATAACACTTTACATAAACGTATTAGTTTCAATATATGTTTATCGATGGAAATTAAAAGATAATATCAAATGATTGAAGTATCAGATACAATGTGATATGATTACGGATCTCTGTAGTAAGGTCCACTATGATTTAAGAAATCTGTTCTTTTTAATGGTATTCGGAATAAATGGTAAAGTGATTTACAAGTAAGAACAAATGTGTCAATTAACGAAGGTTAGACAAAAGTTAGTGGAGAAGTTGATTTCATAATATTCAATTGATTCAGTTTTAAACGTGCGGAAACGTTTTCCGATTCAATAGAATTTGATTATTAAAATGTTTTGATAACATAATTTGAATATATAAAATATGTTGGAATGTTGGTTATTAAATATATAAATAACTCACAACGTGTATTTAAAACATGTTTATGAATATTGAATATATATATATATATATATATATATATATATATATATATATATATATATATATATATATATATATATATATATATATATATATATATATATATATGATTTCAAATTAATTAAGTAAACGATAGTAACACTTGTTTATTGGTTCGATTAATATTTAAATAAGTTAACTAGAACGTTTTAGAAGTTAAAATAAACATTGGTGCATAAATAAAATATATCAAATTAAGTTCTAGAGCATAAAAGTTAGGTGATATAATAATATCTATCATTTAAATGATTTTAAATTATTTATATTAAACTTTGAAATATAATTAATTTTTGAAAAACTAAATATTATATTAGTTAATAAATATTTCTAAAATATATAAGTTTATATTTCTAAATGAAAATATATTTATATTTTATAAAGTGATAAAATATAATATTAACTTAGTCATAAAACGTTCTGATTTAAAATAATTTTTATTAATACTTTGATATATAACGAGACGATGATTTATAGAAGCAAATGACCAAAACACTTAAATGATTAAGTTACACTTCGAGTGGTATAGTTATTGGTGAATTGACTCTAATTATTAATAAAGGTACATGTAAGATTCAGAAATTTTATGCATCTGAAAGTGTTCCTGAAAGTTGTCAGTAAATGTGTGCATCAGAAAGCGCCATAAAAAGTCTACCTAACACTTATGCATTTTCAGGACTCAGACAATTTTAGTCCCTGAAAGAAGTTGTTGTTTCAGTTTCAGTCTCAGATCAGTGGGACACCGTCCAGTTTTTGGGACGCCGTCCAGTTTTTGGGATGCCACCCACCAATGTAAGATGGGACACCGTCCAGCCATTTTGGACGCCGTCCAAATGGTCTGACGGGCCAGCTGTTGGAATTTTAATAAATTAAAAGGGGTATTCGTGTCATTTCACTTGAGGACGGATGTGTGGCCTTAATACCAGTTTTAGATCCACTTTTGGATCATTTTTCACATCCACAACCCTCTCTTCTTCAAACCCTAGAGAGAGAAAGAGTTTTTAGAGAGGGAAAGCTTCATTTGGTGAGGAAGGAGGTTGATTCGGGTTAAGGTGCTAGAGTTAAGGTTGTTCACCTCGTTAACGGCTACATTATAGTAGTGTTGGTAAGCTCTAACTCCGAATTTAATTGTTAAGATTCTTATTCATATTTATGGTTTGAGCTAGTTTGGGTTATAAACCCCATTTCCCATGGATTTGGGGGTTTTTGGTTTTGTATTGTGTAAGTAAACCCGATTATTGTGGGTTTAGGGTTTGAGGACGATTTTGGTCATGGTTTGGGTGTTAATTCACTAGTTTGTAATGCGTTAGTGTTTAGATGTTCTTAAGAACATGTTTGTATGACAAAATGGGTGTTAACCTTGATTTGGTGTCAAACTAAGTTATGAGGTCAAGATTTGATGAACCAAGTATATAAATGTTTGGTTCAAGTGTTAAATGGTATTTGGAAAGTTAATCACTAGCCGTTAGTGATTAAGGAGGTTTTTGGGACTTATGTCAAAATGGGTTGGCTTTGATGGGTCAAAATTGGTAATGACACTAGTTTTGGTCAAATGGATGGTAAACGCTTTTGTTAAGTGTTAATTGACGTTTGAAATGATTACTACCAAAGTAGTAATTTAGTGTTAAGACCTAAGTTGGTTTAAATGGTGTCAAGTATAATTTTGGTTAAATTGTACTTGTTTGATGGGTCGGAATTACCACCGGTAGTGGTAATTGGTGAAGTCCACTTTGGATGTCTAAATGGGTGGTTTG